>NC_077227.1:696055375-696355375 GCF_027887165.1 Monodelphis domestica | reverse complement strand
GACCCAAATAAAGAATAGATTTTTCTGAGACAGCATGGTAAAATGGGACAAATATGCTCTTTTTGGCTTTGATACTGCCTCCCTGTTTGAGAGAGGATCTGTGCACTTGACCCCTTTGGACCTTTATCTTCCTTCTCTATAAAATGAAGGAGATGGACTAGACGTTATGTAGGGTTTCTTCCAGCTCTAATATTCTGTAACTGACAACAATGGTTGGTCCTAATTCACTTTATTTCCTCAACTAATATTTAGTCTGACTATAACTTGCACATACCATCTTTCATAATTTATTAGTTTTATGCTGGGGTTTCAATTTTGTATGAGTTTGCTCTTACAACAATGATCAATATGGAAGTGTGTTTTGCATGATAATACATGTAAGACCCAGATCAAATTGCTAACTGATTCCAATTTGGGGAAGGAAAGCAAGGGAGGGAGATGGTTTGGATCTTATAATTTTGGAAAATATATGTTGAAAATTATTATTACATGTAATTGGGAAAATAAATACCTTTGAATATGAAAAAAAAAAACCCAACTTACATAACCAGGGATTGCCAGGCATTTGTGTGGTCTGTAAGGCTCTATGTCTAGAGGCAATAGATTCCTCTGAGAAAGCCCAAGAATGGTCAGAAAACCCTGGAATGGGGAACTTGGAAGTGCCAGGGAGTGGCAGAAACTAGCACACAGCTTAGAGCAAGATGCCCTAAAATTAAAGGCTCTGAGGTTTCTGACAAGTTATCCTGAAATATCAGAGAAAGCCCTGAAGATCTAGTGCTCTGAACCCGAAAGATCTGGGAGAGGACCAAGTACAGGTAATTATGGCTATTGGGAAGGATGAGGCTGGCAAATGAATTCTGAGCTAAGCCAATCTAGTGTCCATGCTAATTTCAGGATTAATATGGTGAGCCCTACAGGAATGGGGGGCTGCTGCTACTGCTCTTGTGGTTATTTGTGTTCAACTTTTTGCGATTTCATTTGGAGTTGTCTTGGCAAAGATACTGGGGTGGTTTGCCATTTCCTTTTCATTTGACAGATGAGGAAACCGAGGCAAGCAGAGTCAAGTGACTTGACCCAGGGTCACACAACTAGGAATTGTCTTAAGGCCAAATTTGAACTCTGGAAGATGAATCTTTCTAACTCTAGGCCTCACACTCTCTCCACTGTGCAATCTAGCTGCTACTTCTTGGTACTACCAGTATGTCTGAGAAGGGGTGAACCAGCCCAGGCTGGAAGTGAAGCAGGTCAAAATTCCTGTGTCCATCAAATCAGGGATGAAATTAGGGCTGGGGGGGGGGAGGGGGGAGGTAAGAGGAATAGCTGTAAGTAAAACAAACTTTCTCATCTTAAAAGGGAAATTAAAAGAAAATAAAATAGTTAGAATTGAAGGGGGTAAACATAAAGAGTGATATAAGTAAATTAGGGAAATATAGAATTGTTTATCTGTCAGATCTATGGAAAAGGGAAGAATTTATGACCAAATAAGAGAAAGAACATTATAAGATATAAAATGAATAATTTTGATCATATTAAATCACAAAGGTTTTGTACAAACAAAACCAATACAACCAAGATTAGAAGGGAAACAACAATCTGGGGGGAAATTTTGTAACAAATTTTTCTAATAAAGGTCTCATTTCTCAAATATATAAAGAACTAACTCAAATTTATAAGAATCCCAGTCATTTTCCCAACTGATAAATGATCAAAGGATATGAACAAGCAATTTTCAGATGAAGAAATCAAAGCTATCAATAATCATATGAAAAAATGTACTAAATCACTCTTGATTAGAGAAATGCAAATTAAAACAACTCGGAGGTACCATCTCACACCTAGCAGAGGCCAATATGACGATAAAGGAAAATGATAAATGTTGGAGAGGATGTGGCAAAATTAGGACACTAATACTTTGCAGGTGGAGTTGTGAATTGGTCCAACCACACTGGAGGGCAAATTGGAAGTATGCCCTAAGGGCTCTAAAACAATGCATACCTTTTGATCCAGTAATACCACTACTAGGTCTGTATCCCAAAGAGATTTTAAAGGGGGGGGGAGGGGGGGAAGACATGTTTGTACAAAAATATTTATAGCTGCTCTTTGGAATTGGAAACTAAACAGAATGGTTGAACAAACTGTGGTATGTGACGGTGATGGAATATTACCATGCTATAATGATGAGCAGGATAATTTCAGAAAGAGCTGGAAAGATCTCCATGAACTGATGTAGGGTAAAATAAGTAGAACTGGGAGAACACTGTACACAGTAACAGCAATAGTGCTAAACAATGCTACTGGCAGCAATACAATGATCCAAGACAATTCTGAGGGACTTTTGACAAAGAATGCTATCTGCCTCCAAAGAAAGAACTGTTGGAGTAGGAATGCAGATGAAAGCATATGATTCTTCACTTCTTTATTTGGGCATAAGTTTTGGGGTTTTGTTTTTTTAAGACTATTCACTTAATGACAAATGACATGATTTTGCAGACTCTTGAAGTGAGCAGAACCAAGAGAACATTATAACATACATTTAAGTGACATTTAAAGAAAATCAATTTTGAAAGACTAAGAATTCTGATCAAAGCAAAGACTTATCATGTCTCCAGAGAATGAAGCAGCATATTACACACTTTTTGTAAAGAGAGGTAATAGCCACTTGGTTCAGAGACACATTTTTGAAAAAGACCACTGTAGACTATGGTTACAATGGTCATTTTTCTTTCCTTCCCTTCCTTCTGGTGGGAGGGAGCTGGAGAACCTCGGCAAGAGAGACATTTTTTAAAATTCACAGAAAAGAAGAAAATTCAGACAGAAGCACAGACAAGCAGGATAGTTTTGAAATTAATTTATTATTTACTTTTAAAAAATCAAGCAGTATGAAATGGAGATTCTTGGATCCTAAGAGAATATTAGGGTTTTGTTTTGTTTTTGCAATGCATGTAAAAAAAATTTTTATTTGGTTGAAGTTAAGAATGAAAAAATTAAAAACACGAATTCTGAAATCTTTAAATCTATAGCCACTTAATAATTATTTATGACAACTACCATGGAACAAATGCTACATGTTAATAAAAAAGATAAATTTTTCTTTTTAGAATCACTTACTGTTAAAACATTCCTTTAGGATCCTGAGAAAGCAGATTATTACTATTACTACTAATAATAGCCAACATTTCTATAGTGCTTTAAAGGTTTGCAAAGTGCTTTACATACATTATCTCATAATCCTCACAACTACTCTCTTTGATAAGTACTATCATCATCTCCACTTATAGGTGAGAATGCAGTTAAGAAGGGTCCAGTGACTTGCTATGGGTTACAAAAATAGGAAATGTAAGAAATAGGATCTGAACTTGAGTTTTTCTTTCCTTCAAGTCCAAAACTCTTTCCACTCCATCAATAAATGCTAAGTCCAAGTCCATTTAAATTCCCTGGTCTTTCTTCAATTTGTCTCCATTTCCAAAGATCAATATGTGGTGCTAGGGCTTATTATGGGGCTCTGTGGCCTGGGAAGGGGAACAGCAAGGGTCACTTCAGGAAACTCAGATTTGTGGAGAACCTCCCTGGGAATTACCCTAAAGAAAATCCTATTTTTCAACTCATTTCTTTATTTCATCAGTGGATTCTCCATCAATGTCTAGATTCATTTTAACAGAACTATCTAACCTGGAGGAAAGAGCTACACAAGTCACTAATTAATAAAAGTCCTGGAACAGGGAAGAAAAATTCTATGTGGAGTGAAAAGTGTAAGGATGATATTAGAAAATAAGTATTGTTTTATTAGTTTAGAGATAAGAACTGGAGTGGCTGGCTTGAGAAAAGAACTGGAGTTTGAAGCAGAGCTGAGAACATGTTAATTTCAATTGCTGACAGTTATAACCAGTTTTTTCTATGTCAATTACTCTTTCTGGCAGTTGGCAGAGACTCTCCAAGACTTTCTCAGGGCTGGAGGAGGTAACTAACATCTTTGCTATCGTATAATTTGAAGGGTAAGTTAAGATTTATGAGGATATTGGCACATAAAGAGCTAAACCAATTGTATAAAAAATCAAGCCATTTTCCAATTGATAAATGGGCAAGGGACATGAATAGGCAATTTTCAGTTAAATCAAAACTATTAATAAGCACATGAAAAAGTGTTCTAAATCTCTGATAATCAGAGAGATGCAAATCACAATAACTCTGAGGTATCACCTCACATCTAGCAGATTGGCTAACATGACAGCAAAGGAAAGTAATGAATGTTGGAGGGGATGTGGCAAAGTGGGGACACTAATTCATTGCTGGTGGAGTTGTGAATTGATCCAATCATTCTGGAAGGTAATTTAGAATTATGCCCAAAGGATGCTAAAAGACTGTCTGCCCTTTGATCCAGCCATAACACTGCTGGGTTTGTACCCCAAAGAGATAATAAGGAAAAAGACTTGTACAAGAATATTCATAGCTGCACTCTTTGTGGTGGCCAAAAATTGGAAAATGAGGGGATGCCCTTTAAGTGGGGAATGGCTGAACAAATTGTGGTATCTGCTGGTGATGGAATACTATTGTGCTAAAAGGAATAATGAACTGGAGGAATTCCATGAACTAGAACAACCTCCAGGAAGTGATGCAGAGTGAGAGGAGCAGAACCAGGAGAACATTGTACACAGAGACCAACACTGTGGTACAATCGAATGTAATGGACTTCTCCATTATTGTCAATGCAGTGATCCTGAACAACTTGGAGGGATCTACAAGAAAAAAACACTATTCAAATTCAGAGGAAAAACTGTGGGAGTAGAAACACAGAAGAAAAACAACTGCTTGAATACATGGGTCAAGGGGATATGGTTGGGGATGTAGACTCTAAATGAATATCATAATGCAAACACCAACAACATGAAAATAGGTTTTGATCAAGTTCATATGTAATACCCAGTGAAATTGCACATGAGCTAAGGGAAAGGTGGGGGTAGGGGAGGGAAGGAAAAAATATGATTCTTGTAACTAAGAAATAATGTTATAAATTGACTAAATAAATTAATTAAAATTTTTTAAAAATGACTTTGGAAACAAAAAAATATACAGCAAAAAAAAAAAGGATATTAGCAGTAGTTTTTATTTAGACAGTATAAATTTGGGTTAGTCAGATCAGGGAGGAGTAGTGTAGCCTGTGAAATATGAGGAACCTGGGAGTTTATTTGGGTGGATTTAGAAACCCTTGGAATTAGAAATACTTTATTTATCTGTATATATTTCAATAAATACTTTATTTTTATAATGAGTCTCTTTAGCGTCCTTGTGCCTGGCCCTGAAGGGAAGTTCACATTTGTGAATTCTAAAACTATTCCACCCTAATCAGACCATTCTTGAGAAGACCTGATTTAGCTATTTCCTGATCAGTAACAATGGAGATACTTGGAATAACAAAATCAGGTCTTAGAAACTCTACATTTCTCCTCCCTTCTTAGTTTAACAAGATTTGGAAGGTCTGCAACAAACTCAAAATTTAATTATCTAAGGAAAATGGCCTTCAACAGACATGTGCAGGAAAAAAGGACAGACCTCTGGGATGTCCTAACTCAATCTAAGTCATCATTGGTACAGATGAGATGCAGGAAAGCGATGTAAAACTGTCTATATAAGGCATGTCACTTCCTCTCTCCTCCTCTTTCCCTGGAGAGAGAACTCAGGCTGGCAGCCTGCTAAGCATTCTGACATCTTGGTGTGGTGGCAGCTATTGTCTGGGTTTGGTGGTGAGTTTTGCCCTGGAGCTAATTTCAGGTTCGGGCATCTTGGCTTAGCCCTTTCCCTTTTGGAGTTCAAGTCTGACTTCTTTCTCCTTCATACTCAAAAACTTTATCTCCGAATCTCCCCGCTCAGTACCAGCCAGGTGGGGAGAAGAAAACTTACTCCTTTCCTTCTTCCTTCTCCTTAATATCCTACACTATCAATTAAATCAACATAAAATTCCCAGCTGACTTGGGTGTTCATTAGGATTTTCAGTCTCAGACATAATTTTAACCCTTACACATTTGAGCTTCACTTCATCACTGAGGATATTTTTGATTACCACTATCAAAAGTATCCAAACAGTTTTTCTATCTATTTTGTGTAGCTTGCTATTATTATTATTATTATTTATTATTATTATTCTACAAAAGGGAGAGTTGGAATTAAAAGCATTAAACCAAAAGTTAATCCCGACTGGCACCGATGTCTCTTCAGAAGCCAAAGTATAAGAAGTTGAAACTTAATTGCGAAACCATTTCCAGGAACAGAGATTTAGATCAGGTGGTCAGTATTAGATCAGGAAACAAAATAAAAGGAATAGAGGGAACCAATGATTTCAACAAGGATTGATGATGCGAAAGCATTAAAGATTATGGAAGCTGTCTAAACTGATCTGTTAGCATGGGAATGGGCTACCCTGTATCAGTAAGGTCAGAGACTGATAAACTTCTCAGGCTTCCAGAACAAGATAAAAAAACTCTACCACTTGTCTCTTCTTACTTCCTGGCCTATTGTATTTTTATGGTCTATTTTATTTATTAATCAATCACATATAGGCATATGGGATATAATGACAAAAGTGAAACAGACCTTCACAATGAAGCTGTCCTTTAAAGGAGTTTATGCTGTATTCAGAGAATAAAACATCTATGTATATGCAAAAACAAATAATAGATACAAGGTAATTTGGGGGTATGGAATCAGCAACTGAGGAGGGGAGTGATCAGGAAAGGTTTCATGTAGAAGGTGGTACTCTAGTTGAGCCTTAAAGAAACAAGGGGTTCTAAGAGAGGGAGGAAGAAGTGTGCATTCCAGGTATGAGGGAGAATCAGTGCAAAAGTATGAAGATGGCTGATGAGAAATACTTAAAAGTCCATTTTGGCTGCATCACAACCTGCAGGTTGGGCAGGATGTGAAGAGCTTTAAATGCGGGGAGGGGGTGGTGGTGGTGGTGGTGGTGGTTACATTTTATACCACAGACAATAAGAGGCCATTAGCATTTTCTGAGCAAGGGACTATATGGTGCTAACAATTGGGGTGATGGGAGTAGGTTTCCTAAAGCAGGGGACACTTGAGTAGAATTTTGAAGGAAACTCACGAGATTTTCTGTGAGGTAGAGTATTAAGGAGGGGAGTATATTCCAGGCATAGGATATATAGCATGGAGCAGGAAAATTGAATGTCACATAAAGGGAACAAATAGGATAATCTGGGGTACCCAATGGAGGGTGGGTAGAATGGAGATGTAGGAGAAGGGAAACAGAAGATGGTTTTTATTGAATACAGTAAGGTAGGTTTGAAGCCACATTGAAAAGGACTTTAGTTTGTATTTATGTAATCCTAAAGGAAAATGAGTCACTGGAGCCTCTTGAGGAAGAAAATGACATGATGTAATTTTTAATCTGCTCAATTTCCTTCTGTTGTAAGAAATTCCTCTATGTGTTGCAATTTTTGCTTTAATTGTTTCTTTTCCTCTTCTTGTTCTTTGTAATTGTTCCACAAGTAACTGGTTGCGCCCCTTAACTCAGAAATTGTAATATTGTCATATTTAGGAAAATAGTTCCTAAAGAAATGTTTTAGATGTGAATTGCAACCCCTTAGGAACTACCTCCTAACATTTGTCACTGATTCCTCTGAATCTTGACTGATTCCCATGATGGATTCTACGGTTTCTGATAACTTATCGATAAAAGCTAGCAGGATGCTTGGTATTGTCCTGTCAATTTGTCAAATTTGCCCCAAGCATTTGGCTCTGAACAAAATGACTTTATAGCCTGCAAAAGATCTTCTCAGCACTTCAAATAAGCCAGACTGGTGGGATTTGCAAAATCAAAATCCTCCCTTTCCTCCTCAGTGGGCCAACTGGTCAAAGAACTGTCCTTTCTTGTCTTCTCTATGAACTGCCTGTGTTCATGTGGGATAAATAATTTGGACAAAAGAAAATCTGAATCCTGGAAATCTGGCTCAAATATTTTAAAGGCCCTCTTGAGCTCCTTTAACGCGCAGTAGGGTTCATTGAGAAATTTTGGGAATCTCCGTTTTACAGAGTCAAGTTCCAGGGTGGAAAATTGCTTATGTGTCTTTGAATGAACCACCACACCAGCAGAATCAGAAATCTTGGCTATGTCTCTTAGGGGTAAGATCTTTTCAGTGTCTGTATCTTTCTTGACTCTTCCCTCATACCCTTTCTTGTTCTTATCTTTAGATTTCTTGTTCTTATCCTTAATGTTTTGTTCATAAGTCCTGTTGTCTTTTGCTCACTCCCATCCTTAGCCTGCCCTTGCTCTTGCTTCTGGAAAAACTCTTCACACATTTTTCTTTACCATCTGCTCAAGGTTAGTATCCACCACCAGAATCTGAGCTGCCTTTTTGGGTATTATGAGGTTTCTTATATATGTGATAGTTTGAATCGCAGCCATGGCAAAAACATAAATTTGGGTCATAATCTGCCACACCACTGTATTTGTAGTTAATGTCACAGTAGTTATAAAAGCCGTAGTGTTCAATATTAAACTTATTGTGTCTATGACTATAGTAGTCACAGCACTATAATAGGATGGCATACAGCCAATAGCAGGTGATAGCAGTTAATACCAGCAGTCAACAAACAACTTGCAACACTATCTTCTTTCAACTTATATCTCAGTCTGGGATGGGTAAGATTTTCCTTTGGGTGTCAATTGTAATAGACACCATTACAAGAGTATGTGTGATAATAAGGACCGGGACACAGGAAGCCGCAAAGGCTGGGTTTTGCACTCCTTCCCCCCACACCACTTCCTGTCTCTCTCAGCTGACTTCAAATGGCTTTCCTCTAAATGGTAAGATTTAAGGGGGTTTCAAGGACTGGTCTCACAATCTAGCTCTTTACTAAAAGGGGTTTTATTCTTAAAGGAAATAAAGGAAATGGAGAAGGTGAGAGGGGAATAAGGTTTCTCTAATCTCTAAGGATTTCCTGTCAATTGAAGGATTCTCCCAACGTGTTAAGTTTAGGAAACAAGGTTAATTTTCTATGGGGAGATACGGATAATGAAACTAATAAGGTTCTTCAGAGCTAAGTTCCCAATCTTCCTAGTACTCAATCAATAGATAATCAGGAATCCTGAGCAAGCCTGTCTGCCAGCCTCTTCCCAACAGTCCCAAGGAAAGAGGTGCCTCAGTTACAGCTGCTGGCTTCTTAACTGCCTCCTGAACAGATTCTCTTTGGAATCTTCTCTTCCTCTGGTTGACTGGCAGTTCAATTCAACATTCCATCTCTTGCTTTTTCTTGCAAAAGCCATCTTGTGCTGTAATCTTTTCTTTACAATGGTCAGAACTGGGCTTTGGGAATATCAATTCTGGCAACTATTTGTTTTGAAAGGAAAGAGACTGGACTAAGGGAGACATTATGAAGACATTGCAAAGATTGCGGTGAGGTGATGAGAGGCCAAACTAGGATTATGGGTGTGTGGAGAAAAGGAGATGAAAGTAAACTATTTTGTGAAGGTAGAAATGATAAAATTTGCTAGCTGACTGGGAATAAGGAGTCAAGAATGATTATGAGACTTTGAATGTAGGCTAATGATACAAGATCTGAAATAGGATTTTAGGGGAAAGACAGTGAGTTTGGTTTTGGACATGCTGAGTTTGTGATACATATTGGCACCTAGTCATTTAGACATTTTATGTCTAATAGGCAATTTAGTGATATGGTACAAGAGCTCAGGTGAAAGACTAAGTTTGATATATAGATCTGAGAATTATCAGCATTGATATAATTAAGCCCAAGGAATTGGATGAAGCCACAGATTGCAGAAAACCCAGGGCTGAGGGTAATCTAGCAAAAAAAAAAAAAGAGTCAAGGCAGGTAGGAAGAAACTCAAAGAATAATGTTAAGAAAACTGGAGAAGAACATTTTTGAAAGTGATCAAATGTCAAATGCTGCAGATAAGGTGAAGAAGGAATAGACCTTGCTTGGTTGGTCCTTAACATTTCTGTGTTTCCTGCCAAGCTTGCTATTTAGCTGACTTAGGATCTTATTTCCCCAAAATTATTTACTTCAGTACTTTGGAAGAACCACGAGTACAAGTACTCCTTTCACCAGAATAGAACACAACTCTTAAAACCTTAGTAAATAATGGTCTTTTCAAAGATGGCAACAAGTCCTCACCCATTTTTATTGTATTCTAGTTAGTAAGAATTCAAAGGGTCTTGGGAAATTACAGAGAGAATTAAGTAAAGTAGGAATGGGAGGACAAAGCTTCTTTATATCCTTTTCACTGCCAGCTAAACCTTCTGAGGGTAGCCATTGGGGTCGCAGACCCCTGGTGAACTAAGGCTTTGCTCACCCAGCATATGAAGACTGCTTCAGCTGAACAGACCGAAGAAACTAATAAGAAGGTTCAACTGCTGAGATGGCAACGCAGCAAAGCACAGTGGAGTGCTTAGGGCATGTTGGAGCACAAAAGACAACACGGCCATCCAATGCAGCTGAGGAAGTCGCCAGGTGTAACGACTTTTCGTGCCATTGGACCTAGGCTTCCAATGCCAAGAGAGTGGGACTGTCTCTGTGCATCGACTTTTCCACTTAAATCTCCTTCACGCACAAGTCTCTTTGTGCACATTCATCTATACACCATAGATGAAAATGCACAAAGACAATCGTCATCCTCGGTTAATGAGAGACTACTACTATTATTACTACTACTACTATTACTACTTCCTAAAGTGAAGGGTAGGGGGAAAATGGAGTCCTTTTACCAGTGGAAGTTTGTTTCTCTCACCTTAAAGTATTAAGAAATTCCCATAGTAATCACTGGGGAAATAGGTGTAGTCTGGACTCTGACCTGCTCTATCTCTAGCTAACCACATACACAAAATTGTTCTCAATTTAAGGTTTAGGATCCTTCTACATCCTTGCCAGAAGACTGTCATTAGATAGCTCAGGGTGCTGCTACAGGTAGAGATAGAAGAAAATTGTATGGAATCAAGATACAACCATGACAAAAATTATTATTACTGCCTTGTTTGTTATCAGAGGCACGGAATAAACTTTCCCTCTGCTTTCGTTTCCATTATTAGGCTATTGCCTAAAAGAACTAATCTAGCAGGGAGTTTTCCTAGCTAATTTAGCTACTGCAAGAGAAGATCAAGTGATGTAAACCTCAAAATTTCTCAGACTTGTGAATGTTAGGGGTTTCCCCTATTGGGGAATCTTCTACTTTAAAAAATTCCCTAGCAGATGGTGAGAACTCTACTTGAGTGTGGGGGCTCCTTGCCTTGGGAATATCCCTACTCCACCCTACTTAGGACTGCTTTAGGACAGAGAGCTCCTTGAGAACAATGAAAAGTACTTTGATCCATGCTTATGGAAGGGACAGGAAGTTCTTTGAGTCATGACTGTTTTAGAATTGATACAATGCGATACTAAGTACCTATAAAGGTGGGGCAACTTGTAAACTACTTAAACCTAAAAGGGTGATAACTTATTCAGAGGTTTTTTCTAATGAAATTTGTCGACACAGCAGCATTTTTTTCCTGACTTACTAAAGAGATTAAAACTACTCAGCTGTGAATTCAAAGTGGGCGGTCCTTTAGAAACATCTACAGTGATTGGTAGATGTAAGGACTTAGGGGAGGTGACAGAGAAGATTTTGCGCTTAAAAATAAGAGCTCAGGGAAGAGCTGGGAAGTGATTCTGAAACATTCAGATTGGAGAAACTTATTCTGAGGAAACTGATTCTGAAACATTCAGATGGAGGAGGGAGCTGGTGAAAACAGCTGAGATGCTGCTGGCCTGGTGTCATTAGAAATCCTTACTTAGACAAATCTTATGGTGAGTTATAAAAAACTGACTGATTTCTCTTTTAAGACTCAGGTCTAGGCCATATTGGCTTTGAGGCCCTTCATACTTATTCCTTTTTTACTCTCTCTCTCTTTCTTTGATTACTCATTGTATTGTTAATTAAAATCTCTATAAAACCCAATTGACTTGGGTATTTAAATAATTGGGAATATTTCCCCGGTTGACCACCTTATATTTGATTTTAAACCCAAGACACTGCAGTGAAACATATTTCTGCAGTCAAACTTACTCACTCTCTCTTATATCTATCACAATTTATATCTTCCACTATTTTAACCACTACAGTTTAAAACCTCAACCATTTTAAATCTCACAGTGATCATTCTTCTTGTGAAAAGCAAGCTTTTAACATTGGTTTAAAAAGAAAATAGTTAAGTTTGTGATATAAGAAAATATAATAGCAAGGCTGAATTTGGACAAAATTTCAGTTGACAATGACATTTAACAAAAATAAATACAGGAGGCAGTTGGGTGACTCAGGTTCAAATCTGGCCTCAGACATTTTCTAGCGGTGTGACCCTGGGCAAGTCACTTAACCCCCATTGCCTAGCCCTTACTGCTCTTCTACCTTGGAACCAATAAATACATAGTATGATTCTAAGACAGAAGGTAAGGGTTAAAAAAAAAAACCAAATAAATACAAAATGTGAACATATGTCAAAGGAAATATTTAAATAGCACATAAAGATTATTCATAAAGGAGGGTACAACTTTAGCCTGATTTGTACAGATTTTTCTGTACAATGATTTCCAAAAATAAATAACATAATAAAAAAAAGAAATGGAATTCAAAGATTAAAAGTAGTATGCTAGGTGGAAAGAACAATGGTCTGGAAATCAAAAGACCTATATTTTAGATTCAGTTCCACTAAAATTAACTCACTGTGTGACCTTGGGCAAGTCACTTGAGGTTGTTGGACTGGTTTCCTTATTCACTAATTAATTTATTTATTTTGGTTTTTTTTTTAACCCTTACCTTCCATCTTGGAGTTAATACTGTGTATTGGCTCCAAGGCATAAGAGTAGTTAGGGCTAGGCAATGGGGGTCAAGTGACTTGCTCAGGGTCACACAGCTGGGAAGTGTCTGAGGCCACATTTGAACCTAGGAACTCCCATCTCTAGGCCTGACTCTCAATCCACTGAGCCACCCTGCTGCCCCCTGTTTCCTTATTTATTAAAAGGGGTTCTAATTATCTATTCTACTAAAAGGACTTTAATCACTACCAGAAAAACTTTCTGGTTAGAAATGAACATACAGGACATTGCTTCAAGGGTTTGGGTTTGCCCATTTCAGAAAAGTTGCCAACAGGTCAAATAGAGAGCAAAGCTATCTTCTGAAAAGGTGAAAGTGTAATTGCTTATAATCATGTTCCTTGCATCATTCTTATTTTATAATGCCACACTTCAACAAAATCGTAGTTACCTGACAGCCTAGACTAGCTCTCAGAGGAAGTTAAAACTTCAAGGGACATCAAGAGATAGATTGAATCTCATCTTTAAATTTTACAGATGAAGCTCAGGTGTTCAAGCTATAGATCAAACAACCACAAGAAAAAGTCATAGGTGCTGCAACTCAGTTTCAGAACTATATTTCTTCTCAGTCCAATGCCCTGGCTCTAACCTGATACACCTTGAGAATTTTTATCCTAAGCCCTCAACAACAACAACAAATGCTACTTGCATCTCTCTCAGCTTAGTTTAATAAATCATAGCAAGTGTTTGCTTTTAGTTCACACTCTCATTATGATTTAAGAGACTAAGAGTTTTAATGTGGTTAGTTTTAGAAGCTAAGTGTGTCAGTCAAAATTTAGCTATCATTATGATGGATACAACTACAAAAAGGTATACTTTTTATTGTACATGCACACCCTCACTTCTGCGCATGCAAATCAGGTAATTGCATGCTTAACTACCTGATTTGCGCATGCAATTACCAGATTTGTGCACACAAAAACTGAAGTAGTTTAATAAACACTCACCCTTCTAGGTTCTCCAGAAAGGAGTTGGATATGATAGCTGACTGTGTTGAATCCATTTCTTGGCTGAACCTGATGGCTGGTATTCCATGTCAGAAATAAAATGGTCTGTGTCAGAGAAGAAGACATAGCTACTGAATGGAACAAACCATGAAGTATGGTCATTTACTATAATGCCTTGCCTGGTGAAGAACTTAAAAAGAATTTCATGTTTAGTTAATTTTAAATTGGTTTCATCCTTTATTTATAAAGAATCTTGATTATTCTAGCATTTTTAGTAGTAGGTATTTATCTATACCTGCTCATCAGGGCCCTCAAAAGAATCGATGACCATGATACATTGGATTGTGTGTCTAGATCATAATAAAATATGAGAACTGACATTTACTTTAAGGTTTACAAAACACTTCACCTATGTTAAGGCATCTGATCCACAACAACCCTGTGAGAGAACTACTAGAGGCATTGTCAACAATTTACTCATATAGCGTTGACTTGTCCACCCTCACACAAAGAGAATTCCAAGATGAGTCTCTTCTGATTGCAAAGTCCAGTATTTTTCCCACTATACATTTTTTGGATCGTTTTTTTGGGGGAAGAGGGAATAACAATTGATTTTCCTTATTTATAAAAAATATTTTTCTACCTTAAAACAATATTATTATTGTGGTTTGAAATTATTCTAATATATGCTATAAGTCAAATTTACAAATGATTTTGTATTCATCAAAAAAACCCACCTTCTTTATGTGGAGACTAAATCCTCTAGATAGATAAAATTATTTAAAAGTTAAAATATCCTGAAGAATTCTATAAGTAAACTTTTCAGGGGCAAGGAGGTTGGTGGTAGTTTAGACATAATTTGATTTGTCAGAGTACCCTTCACAAATGCAGATACACCATTCCTTTTGTATAGCCTCAAGCCACTGAGGTCATAATAGTTAATATTTATATAGACTTGTAGAGTTTGTAAAGTGCTTTGTACATATTACTTCATTTAATCCTCATAAGATAATTATTATTATTCCCATTTTATAGATGAGTAAATTGAGGCTGAGAGTTTAACCTGCCAAAAGTCATATAGTTTACACATATATGTGTAAAACAGAATTTGAACTCAAGTTCATAGACACACATAAGTGCTAGAAGCAGGATTTAACACTAGGTGTCTCTGACTCCCAGGCCAATTTTCTGTCTACTACTCTATATTTCCTCTTTACAAATACTTATCTATAAAAAGTTAAAATAGTCTAAATAATCCTATATATAAGGCAGAGTCAAGCGTAGTTTCCTTTAATACACTGCTAACTCTTTATTCTAGAGGTAGCAGCTTTTCATTTAACCTTTTGATAAGTTCGACAATTCCTAGAAAAGTTCTTGATTGAACAGGGAACTATAGACAGCAATCAGGATCAAATGAGATATTTGTAAAAAGTGCTTGGTATGGTGCCTGGCACACAGTGGGCTCTCAATACTTATTCCCTTCTCCTTTCCCCAGTCTCCAATAAAGCAAAGACTATGAGCAGGCACAAAGAGAACAAAGGACATTTAAAAACATTTCGTTTTATTATTATACATGTTTTTAATGCCAATTCATTGTTTTCATGGCCTTTAGATATTTTGTGGTGGTAAGTCATACGTTTTAAAGGTGAAGACTCAAAACTTCAGTGGACACTATCTCCAGGGGTGTCTCAAGTATACACATACTATCTATTCTAGATGTAATCTAATGAGCATTATGAATTTTAAGTAAAGAACAAGGAAAAAAGAATAGGGGAAAGGGAAACCAATCCCTGAAAAGCACAGTGGAGAGAAAAAAGTCATTTGAAATTCTGAGCTTGGGCAAGTCATTAAGCTTTCCCTATACAAGTTCTATAAAATTAGTTTTATAAGTAGCTTTTGAGGGTGTCACGAAGATCAGAAATGATTACTTCTGGATCTGTGTGTATGCTCGTGTGTGTGTGTACAAGGGTTAGAGGTTTAATGTAATCCATTAAAATGGCCTCAAATTAAAATTTATTGTCTAAATTTATAGAACTGATCTAAAGTACTTGAGTTCTTATAAACTGCTTCTATATTATTTGCCTTATAGATTTTACTCCCTTTTTCTGTGATTCAGGTGATAGAGAAGACAAAAGTATTGCTCCATGATAGGAATTTTCCTATGTCCATGATTCTGCAGTTCGGTACTACACTTTAACCTTCCTATAATAATCCCCCCTGCCATTTTCCATGGAGTCTCCTCCGTGGATACATGACCTTCCACTCATGTGGAAGGTGGGTGGCAGACTGCTTCCATGAACTCTGATTCCTCATCTCTTATGGCAAGATGAATGGTTTCTATAAGCACCAAATCATGTATATTATATCCATTATAAAGACACTTTCTCCATGGGGATATTCTTCAGTAGAAGCCTCTCTCATAAGATTTTGTCCTTTCTTCCCCTCAATTCAATCTCTTCCATTGCCTCCTATTAGCTATCTTCTTCCTGAGAGGCTGCAGTCTTTTTTCTTTTATTGTTAACATATGACTTGATTAGAGTATAATATACATCACATCTCCTCTCCTCTATCATTTTATATGACCTCTGATTTTCCAATTTAGTCCAACCCAAAACACTGATTCATTGTAGGTAGGTGTTGTGAGAGGTTTTATTTATTAGTCCATGAGATTTCAGGTCTGTTTGTCCACCATCATAGGTTCCTTGTGTACAGTTAGAAAGAAATCTTTTAATGTTTCTGTTTTTTACTTGTTAATACCAAGGGTGTGTTTTTAAATTTTTTTATTTGAAGTCATTCCTTCCCTTCTTTGTTTCTTCTAAAGTAATTTATCTACTTTTCCTTATATTTCTGTTGTGGATATTTGCAAAGCCAATAATTGGTTAGGCATGGTTTAATTTGTAGGAATGCCTCAAATGCTTTTATTTTATTGAATGTTCACTGTTTTCATTGTTAAGTTGAAATTTTCTGAGTATTTCACCCTAGTTTGTGTCTTGAGTTCCTTTGATTTTTGGAATACGTTATTTCATCACTTCCTACAGTTTTTGATAGTCATAGAATAGTTGCATGTTATTCAAATTTCCTTTCCTTTATATGTGAAAGTCTCTCTCCTGGTTTCTTGCAGAATTTGCTGTTTGTCACTAGAATTATTCAATTTAATAACTATGTGTCTTAAAGTTTGCAGCACAAGTTAATTTTCTGGAGGAAATCTGTGGATTCTTTTGATTGGTACTTATGTTTTCTGTGTTCAGAAGTTCTGGAAATTTTTTTTATATTATTTCTAGCATTATGGTGTTTGGGTTTGACTTGTCATAATTTTTTAATGAAACTCGTAATTCTTAAATTGTTTCTCCACACTCTCTCTTGGAGACCAATTAAGTGGAGATCATGTTTTCTTTTAACAATCCTGCTTTTTGCATCCTTTTTTCTCAGATGGTTCTTTCTTCCTTCCTTCCTTCCTTCCTTCCTTCCTTCCTTCCTTCCTTTCTTTCTTTCTTTTTTAATCCTTGCCTTCTGTCTGAGAACTAACATTGTGCACTGGTTCTAAGACAGAAGAGCTAAGGACTGGGCAATAGGAATTAAGTGACTTGGCCAGAGTCACATAGCCAGAAAGTGTCTGAGGCCAAATTTGAACCCAGGACCTCCCCATTTCTAGGCCTGGTTCTCAATCTACTAAGCCACCTAACTGCCCCCTTGCCCTTTATTTCTGTGTATTTGCATTTCCAATCAGTTGTTTTCTTTCTTTCTTTGGTGAGGTTTGCCATTATGGACTCAAGTTTTTCTATTCTTTCAGTTATTTCTGCTGTATAAACCATAAATTTGGCTTTTACCATTATTATTTCCTCTTAAATCATTTGGGATCATCCCACTGTGGCATCATGTTCTCTTGAGAATCCGTAAGACCCTCTGCCTCATCAGTTGTTGATTCTTTCTCTTCTGTCTTGTAATATTTATTCATATATGTCTGGACTCATTTTGATGATCTGGAGACCATCTTCCCTTCTATTTTTGATATTTTCCTCTGTTGGTTTATCTGCTTGAACTCAAGGTCAACAGTTTTATTGCTCCTGAGAACTTTGGTCTTTTTACAAAAATTCTTGAGCATAAGCAGACACACACCAACAGGGAGAATAATATCAATAACAGATGAGGAGATAGCTTCCAGATATTTCCCCCCCTATTTCTTACTTTCTGACTCTTTCTCTTTTAATTGCAGTTCCCTAGGGTCTTTACTTCAAAGCTGTCTTTCTTTTCTCCCTTGCTGGGCAATTCACATTTTACTGGACAGTGTTCTGAGGGGCTAGCGATGACAACAGCTGAAAATCAATTCTTTTTACTGCAGGCCTGGTGGAACTACAAATGCTGGCATCCTGCCCCAGGCTCCTTCTGTTCCTCAGTGTTGTGGCAACTACCACGCTGTGGTCCTAGCCAGGGCAAACTTTTGCTTTTTGGTTTTCCAAGTGGGAGGGAAAAGAAATAAATCCTGTTGCAA
The DNA here is from genome assembly GCF_027887165.1 of Monodelphis domestica. Classification (NCBI taxonomy): domain Eukaryota; kingdom Metazoa; phylum Chordata; class Mammalia; order Didelphimorphia; family Didelphidae; genus Monodelphis; species Monodelphis domestica. The sequence goes on along the minus strand of NC_077227.1, from coordinate 696,337,069 downwards.
CACTGTATGGGCTGCCTTGTGTCATCCTGTCACAGAATGATTGCTGATAGAGAAGGGAGGGCTGAGTGGACGACACATTAGAAATTAGCTTTCTTTTCTGTTAACTCATTCTTGATAGGGTTATTAGTATCTTACTTCATGTAAGAAGATGAAATTGTTTTCTCTCTTGGGAATAATTCTTTCACAGAGGTTTGGGAGGTCATAAAATGCAAAGTATCTAGTCTCCTATCTTGTTGGTATATAGCATTCTTTTATATCTGTAGTATTATTATAGATATCTTTGTTCCTCTTCACAAAGTCTCAACTCAGTAACATTTGTCTATAGAAAATATGGCAGGCACAATTTAGGGTAGAAGAGTTGTTCCCTGTTCCCATGGTAGAGGTGTCCTTCACTCCCAATTTTCCTTACAATCCTCTTTCCCCCATTTGACTGACTATTCACCACTTGGATGAGCAAATAAGTTTATATGGCCACTACATATTCCAGACTCCTAAGTACTTACATCTGACCTGATATTGCATCCCTTTAAGGTATCTCTGTGTCCATCAAAACCAGGACTTCTGGGCATTCTATCTTATCCTGTATCTGAACTTGAGATCCTTGACAACAGCAGTTTATCTATCTGTAACCCCAGTGCAAAAATATCCTATGGCCTAGAATTTTTTGAAAAATGGAAATGTGCAGAAGAGTGGGCATTCCTTAAACCACTTACTCTCAAATTCTATTCCCAAGTAAATAAATAGTAGTAGGGAGGGGAGCAACACAGGGAACCAAGGGATAATTAGGAAAAAAAATGTTTATCTGAAAGGGGATTTCCATTATGGTACTTCAATATGTGAAATTTACTTTCAATGTAATTTTATTTTTCTCCAACCAAGTTCATGGACTCCCTGAAATCAAGTCATTGATTCCAGATTAAAACCATTGCCTTAGGAGAAAGCCTTTGCAGAGCTTCTGGAATATCTTTTCCTATTAGAAATTTTAAAATGTGTTCCTCCAATCCAGGGATGAGCAAACTATGGCCCATGGAACTGTGGCCGATGAACAGTCCATGGGTTAATGAATGTTTTTATAGGCTGGGTTAAAATTCAGGCTACATTTTGCTGGTTCCTCCTCTCCCCTTGAAGATATCTCCCTTAAGTACTTAATTGTTCTATGTTTCATGTGTGTTATTTTATCTCCTTGATTAGTGTACTGCAAGTTTTAATTTGTGAGTCTTATTTATGTAATGAGGAATGACCAAGCACAGTATGCACAGAGGTTTGGCTGATATAATCTCCATACAGAAAAACCTGGGGGAGCCTACTTCCCCCATCATGATGTATTCCAAAAGGTATGATGAGTGTAATGGAGGGGTCCAATCCTATCACTCTGAGAATGCACAGGTATTATTTCTGATCTGCTTCTCATATGACAAAGATGAGCATTTTAATTTGCTGCTAAGCTGGCAATGAAAATATATTCAAAAGGCACTAACCAGGAAGGGCAATTTTTCTTTTCTGCCTGACAATGTTTGGGTAAGGAGGAAAGGTGCTGCAAATCTCCAAGTGGGAAGATGGATCCCTAAATTGGGAGTACACAGTTCTGTAGTTGTTTCACTGCTATGTCTACTCTTTCAACGCTTTCAGGTAATATTCAAAGAATACAGGAGTAGGTTGAGACCTTATGAGAAGATTCAAAGATTTTTGTCTGTTTACAGAGAGGTAAAAATAATATACTCAGAACAAACAGATCAACAGCAAATCAAGATATTTTTTAAAATAGCAATCATGCAATCATAGTAGATTCAGATGTAGAAAAAAAACAGAGATCATTTAATATAATTGCCTAATTTAGTGATGAGGAAACTAAAGCCCCAAATGTTAAAATGACTTGCCCACATCATACAAGTTGTAAGTAGCAGTTGGAATTCAAATTCAAGTCTTTTGATTCCAAATTATTTCTTTTTCTGCTATATGGAACCTCCTGCTTTATAAGAGACATCACCTTCTCATTAGACAGCCATATTGATGCAGGTCCTGAATTCCTTATGCCACTGTAATATTCAACAGATTATCATTTGATGTTCTATATAAATGATTTAGTGAAAGGTAAACTTTGCAATTTCACTAAAAGCTACTTACAGAATAGTAAGTCCTGCTATTTGATTAAATGTGACAAATGCTTTTTATTAATGGTTCATTCTTCTTCTATGGGCCTTACTTTCTCTTCCAGGAAATGAAAGAATTATCTATAGTGCCTCTTATAGCTCTAACATTCTATGAGTTGTATGATTCCCACAACGTACATTTCCACTAATGACAATCTCCCAGTGTTCATGTTACTGAGTTATTAAGGGAAGAGCACAATACACATTTCTTTAGATAAGGCTATTTTGCTTATTAGGTAGATGCAATGCCAAAACAGCTATTCTTATGTCAAGAGTCACCATAACTACACAAGATGAATTTAGTGTAATATATTTTCTGACTACACACAACCTGCAAGTGGTAGAGTGTCAGCTTTCACTATAGCAACATGGCAGGCTATATTTAACCCAATTCTCCCTCCACAGGAGGCATGCAGCTGTGATTTCGGTTGGCTGGTGATCTAAACGGGGGGGGGGGGGGGGGGGGAGATATACAGCAGGCAAGGTACTCTCCTAACAAGCTGCACCAAGGTTTAGTTGGCTTTTAAACAAGTTACTTTGAACTACATTTAAATGCCTAGGATAGGCTAACTTCACAACTCAAGAATCATAATTGAAATGCTTTAAAAAGGAGCTATTAGAAGCGATAAGCCAGTTTTGTTATTAGAATAAGTTTTAGTACATATATACTATATGCCTCCTAGAAAAGGCATATACTCACCACAATGCATGAAAAAGTGTCCATGAAAAACACACTTGACAAAAATTCACAACTCCCAACACAAAGCCAATTAATACAGTGTCAGAATGAAAATTCATAGCTATCATGGCAGATATAAAGTAGATTATTCAAAGTTAGGCAATGACATTAGAAAAGGCATTGAATTATATAGAAATAGTAAAAGTTAAGTCCAAGTTGAGAGCTCCAAAAATGACTTGAGCAAAAGCAACAAAGATGTAATAAGGATAGCTTCTCATGCTAATTGTTTTGAAGGTGGTGGTTATTTGAGTGTTTGTTTAAAGAAATTCATTATCCTCATAATCTCTGGATAGAATACTCTTCCCCCAAACATTTCAAGCTGCTTTCTACCCAAGGAGACAGTGATCTGACTCAAAGAACATGTACAACCAAGAAGACCAACTGGAATTAAATTTCTGGTTTTAAATTTCTGTCCCTTTTAATCATTCATTCAACAAGGATTTATTAAGTAGCCATGAGGTGTCCTAGCAATAAGTACCTGGATAGATACTAGGCATAGAGATATAAAAGTAGAAGTTTCTCCCTTTGAGAAGTTTACTTCTCAAATACAAATATTTATCAAATAAATATAAATACAAAATGCATACAAAATAAATATTCTGACTGGGGGTGAGGGGACACTAACAACTAGGAAAAGAAAAGGTTTTTTTCAAGATTCAGTTCATGCATCACCTTCAAGGATGCCAGGGGTTCCAAAAGGAAGAGCATTCTAAAGTATGGGAGATGCCTTGTACAAAGGCAAGAAGGCAGAAGATGAAACTGCTAACATAAGTCAGTTTGAAAGGATAATAGACAGAGTAGACAAGGGGGCTAAAGTCTGAGACATATTGCTTAAAAATGCCAAACAGAGGAGTTTTATACTAAAGTTTATACTAAAGGTAATGGGGTGCTTCTTAAGCAAGGGGATGATAGGGTCCAATTTATACATAATATAAGACTGAACATCTAGAAGGCATAGCTAATGGAATACAGCAAATATCTTTTCTATTCAGGACTAAAGAAAGGCCTGCAAATTTCATGCAGCAAAAAACAATGCATATTCCTCAATGAGTGGGAAATGGCTGAAGAAACCCAGATATATAAAAGTAATGTAAATATAAGAAGGATTTGGAAATTGATGGGAGGATTTGTATAGATTGATGTAGAGGGGCAAAAAATCTCCAAGAACAACCTGTACACTCACTAGAATATGTAGGTGAAAATAACATTAAAAGAGCACCTGTACTCTGATGAAATAAAGTGACAAGTCTCAGTTTCAGATCAAACATATTTTTCTTCCAAAAGGGGAACAATGACCATAGAATTAGATTATGCATACACTGTCAGAGGTGGTCTCTGCCAGGTGTTTTACCTGTTTTTATGTTATAAGGAAAATGTGGGTTTAGGAAAAGAGAGGGTTTACTGGAAAGTAATACAGTGTAAAAATTAAAAGGATTCCACCCTCTCTTACGAATCAACTCCAAAGCATCAATTTAAAGTGCCCTGTGGAATGCCTGTTCCATGGGCACAAATTTACCCTTTCCAGTTCTGATTGTAACTTAATCCATTCCTCCTGACTCAGTGATTGAGTTGGAATATCCTTTTGTTCCCCATTTCGATGTTCAGATTCTCCCTCTAATTCCACCTCTCCTTTTCTGAGGCTCATACAATCCATATCTTTCACGCAGTCAGAATCCTGCTAGCTGCTGTCTACAGATTTCCAGGATACTCTCCCTACTTCCTCAACATGTTCAGGACCTGCCTTACAATTTACTTTCTCCTTAAAGTCCAGCCCCAATAAGAGAGGACTCTTGACACATATACTCCCATAAATACCCTATTCACTTCCTGTGACCTATTCTTCCACTCCACCTAAGTTGTGCAAAAAGATGCTTGTGGCTCCTGATCTTGCTGTAACTCAGAAATGCAGCACTTCTATGTTAATGAATTGAAATTTCCTTATATGATCACACTCTTAGTTTTCCCTCTGCCTCACTCAGCCTTCCAAAGACAGGTTTGTGTCCACATCAGGGCTTCCAATCCCTCAAACCCCTTGATCCTTTCCCAGGTCATCCCTCAGCACTAGTCATTCTCTCCTCTTTTCTCTGCCTTGTAAATTTTCTCCCTGGCAAATTAGTTCAATCTACACTGTGCTCTTTTCTTGGGCCATTGGCCCCCTAATCAGATCACTACGGTGTCCTGAAAAGCCTCAGTCTGGGTCATTATTATAATAGTAGGAGTAGAAGTAGCAGCAGCTAAACTTTATATACTGCTTACCCTTTATTTACCCTTCTCTGCTGATCCTCTCATTTTCAGATACCTCACATATCTTAAATTTACTCATGTCTAAAACAGAACTAAATTTTCTTTTCCCCTAAACTCTCCCCAACCCCCAGCTTCCCTATTGTTAAGGACCACACCATTTTTCCAAACTCACAGGCTTAAAATCTAGGAGTCATCATTCTGGATTCCTAACTCTCAACTGCCAACCCCACCCCCTCCCCATCTAAACTGTTTCCTCTTTCTCTCCTCTGACATGTCAATCCCCATCCCCACCCCATGTCAGGACTTCATCACCTTATTGTACCTTTACTATTTTAACAGGCTGCTTATTGGTCAGTCTCTCCTCATTTGAGAAAATTCTTCATTCAGCTGCCAAAGTGATTTTCCTGAAACTTGAAATCTATCCATGTCACCCCCAGTGATCCCCTATGACTTCAAGGATAAAATTCAAAATGTTTGGCATTCAAAGCCCTCCATAACCTAATGTGCCTCCCCTATATACCTTCCAATCTTCTCATACCTTAACCTCCCCCTACACTCTTCAATCCAGAGACACTGGCCTCCTAGTGGTTCTTCAAACTAGACACTCCATCTCTTGGCTCTGGGCATTTTCTCTGGCTGGCTGTCCCCCATGCCTGGCATTGGAATGTTTTCCTTCATCTCTGCCTTCTGCTTTCCACAGATTCATGAAAATCCCAACTAAAAACTAACATTCTAGTCTTTCCTACCCTCACTTAATTCTAGTGCCTTTTCTCTTTTAATTAATTTTAAATTTATTTAATTAATTTATCCTGTACCTTGCTTCTTTATACATATTTGTTTGCTTTTGGGGGGGTCTACCTCATTAGATTATAAGCTCTCTGAGGTCAAGAACTGTCTTTCACCTTTTTTTTATCCCCAACACATAGCAGTGCTTGCCATGTAGTAGGTGATTAATAAATGTTAACTGAACATTCAAGGCTTTGTCGATGGTCTGATGGTTCTAGTTCCCTGTGTGTATATATTATGCTTTTAAAATTTTTATAATTGCACTAAGAAATAGCTCAAGAATTATATATCTATGTTGAAAATAGTGATCTCAAGGGAGAAATGAATCAAAGTTGATGATATATGATGACATAACTTCTTTACCAATAAATTCATCATCCTGGGTGATTTTTCTCAGCTTTTGTATATACATCACTTAGACTAACAGACTCTCACCAAATGTACACCTTAGCCCGAACTCCACCATGCCTTGTAAAATGTAACTTCCCTACCTTTATCCTAAACTCAGAATTTCGGTCTTTAGAGGATAAGCTCCTTGAAGGCAGTTTTTCTTTTTCTAATTTGTGTCCCTAGTACTTAGCAGTGTTTGGCATATAATAGGCACTTTAAAAATGTTTCCTATTACCTAAAGTTTATAACAAAACTTAATATCTTAAGACTAAATTTAGAATAAGATTTACCAACTGAACCATGAAAACATTTAAACACTAGACCAGGGGTCAGCAAACTACTGTCTAAGGATTGACCACCTCTTTTTCTACTGTTACCAAGCTCTGAGAATGGTTTACACTTAAAAAAAAAAGTTTTATTGTATTTGGTTTGCAGGTTATAGTTGGCTAATGCCAACACTAGACCATTAATATTTAGATAGCATTTTTTCCAAGACACTTCATTCATAATGAGATTCAGAATGTTAGAGATATAAAGTATTACTGTTACAGTTTAGCAATTTCTTACCTAAGCATATTAACCAATAAAATTACTAAATTCGTGAAAAATGGAGATTTTCCTAAACTAAAGGGGGACAGAGTCAAGATGGCATCATAGAGGCAGCAAAAGTTCAGACCTCCAGCAGAGACTAGAATCTCTGGGAGGGCAAGGGCGCTAGTCTAGAGGGAGGACCTAGCAAGCAAAGCTGTGTCAGGTTCAGGGATGTGAACACAGGCGGTGGGGAGCCAGCTGGAGGAGAATCTCAGAAAAGGCAGCCCAAATGCTACAGCTGAGATACTTCATATTGCCCCACCCCCTCAGGTTTTGGCCTCAGGGCACATCCAGTTTAGCAAGATCAACTCCAGGGGGTTAATCTTATCAAGACTTCAGAGGGCAGGGAAACTCAAGCTCTAACACCCCTCCCACAGACTGCTCTGAGAGCTTTGTGAAGTTTCAAGGGTGAAGGTTGATAGAAAAGCCCAAACCCACAGATCCAGCACACAATGAGAGGAGCAAGACTATAGAGATGAATATGGCTACATAATTGTTTTCAAGGATGAAAATCTTCTCAATCTCAACATGGAGCTTTAATACTTCAAGAACCTGTAGATTCTGTTTTTGGTACCTCACTACAACTTAGTATATGGTTTCTAAGAATTGCTGTAGCTGAACAATTCTTGACTGCAACCAACCTGTAGGTATATAACCAACCTGTAGGTATATGTGTTTCTTGAAGTTGAGAGGAGGCCTATATTTAATTAAACCTTTGTAGTTTGGTGGAAACTGCAAAAGCTAATGTTTTGCTGGCTTAGCATTTAAGTATCCAATGTCAACTATATGCTATGTTATGATTAGACACTGGAATAAAAATTGTAACATTTCCTAGAAATATGAAGATCTTTAATGTCTCAAAGTGTTTTAAGTATTCTGCTTATAAAAAGGGTGGGGGGAACAGCTGGGTGGCACAGTGGATTGTGAGTCAGGCCTAGAGATGGCAAGACCTGGGTTCAAATTTGACCTCAGACACTTCCTAGCTATGTGACCCTGGGCAAATCACTTAACCCCCAATGCCTAGCGCTTACCACTCTTCTGCCTTAGAACCAATACCCAGTATTGATTCTAAGATGGAAAGTATGAGTTAAAAAAAAAAAAGGTTTCATAAAGGTGGTTCCAGATTATCCTTTTGGGGGCAATTACTGACATGGCCAATTTTTAAAAAAGAGTCTGAAGCTATCATGTGGCTATGTAAACCTTAAAATTTCTTAGACTTATAAATGTTGGAAATTTCACCATTGGGAAATTTCATACTTGGAAAATTTCCTACTGATAGTAAGAACTCTATTGGAATGTGAACCCCCTTGGCATGGGAGGATCCTTCTCCTCCCTACTTGGGACTGCTTTAAGACAGAAACCTTTTGCTGAACAATGGAAAGGGCTTTGACCTATGCTTAAGCATAGAACAGGAAGTTCTTTGAGTCATGATTGATTTTAGAATTGATACAATAGAGATACTTGGAATGACAGAACCAGGTCTTGGAAATTACAATCTCCACCCTACTCAGTCCTAACAGGATTTAGGAAGGGCTGCAGCATTATAATTTAATTATTAAAAGATGTTAACATAAAAATCTGATCTATTAGTTTCTGTGGAAATTGTATTCCTCCAAAAATGCTAAAAAGTATTTTAAAGGTAATTCTTTAAAAGTACAAAAAAAACCCACTCTAGTTTCTGTCCTAAAGTAATCTTAAGAAGGGAGGAAGAGGAAACTCCCATGCCAATGGGGTTCACATTCCAATAGATTATCAGTAAGAAATTTTTCAAGTATGAAATTTCCCAATGGTGAAATGTCCAACATTTATAAGTCTAAGAAATTTTAAGGTTTACAATCCCCCCTGATGATCATTGGGAGACTAGTCTCCCCATTGATCATTTAACATAATCATTTTGTAGTTCTAAATTCACTTCTAACTACTCTCCATGAAGTTTTCTTGGGAAAATGAAGATCACTGGTTCATTATCTTTTTTCCAAAATTTAATTATTCCAATCTCTACCCTACTCAGGGTAACAGGATTTAGGATTTTGGAAAAAAGATAATGAACCAGTGATCTTCATTTTTAACCTATCAGTAGATAATAAACCAGACAGTTAGGTGTCTCAGAAGATAGAGCACTGAGGCCTGAGGTCAGGAAGATCTGAGTTCAAATGCACTAGCTATGTGACCCTGGGCAAACCACTCTAGTTTCTTTCCCAAGAAAACCCCATGGAGAGTACCGGTGTGCTATGGTCCACATGGTCACAGAGTTGAACTAGCCTGAACAACAAGATAACCACTTCACAGATTAATCCTATTAGATAATTTAATTATTAAAAGATGTTAACATAAAAATCTGATCTATTAGTTTCTGTGGAAATTGTATTCCTCCAAAAATGCTAAAAAGTATTTTAAAGGTAATTCTTTAAAAGTACAAAAAAAAATTTAAGCCAAGTTATAAGAAATCTTACTCAAGCATCTTAATTAATAAAAAAATAACAAACCTTACTTTTTGTTTTAGAATCAACACTAAGTATTGGTTCCAAGGCAGAAGAATGGTTAAGGTCTAGGCAGTGAGGGTTTAGCCAGTGTCATACAGCTAGGAAGTGTCTGAAGCCAGAATTGAACCCAGGACCTCCCATCTCTGTGCCTACCTCTCAATCCACTGAGTCACCTTAGCAGCCCCTAACTCAAGCATTTTAAATTCTATGCAATTCATATAATAAATGTACTCAAAGAGGATTTAAAGGTACTGAACCGAATTTTAAATGTTCTCTTGATTTGTAAAACTTAACCAGTGGATTAGTATTAATTTTTTAATATTCACTTTTAATTATTTATACTTATAAGGGAAAAGGATTATCAAAATGAAATATCAGTATAGTGATCAGAGGGCAATGTTTTATTTTAGGTTGTGATCTAAGACACCTCAAAAAATAACATTCGGTTAGGTCAAGTAGTATATGGTATGCTCTTTTCTGATTCACAGATATCATCAAATGAAAACTATGTATTTCAGGATCTTCTTGGATTTTGAGATCTGGGTTTTTATAAGCATTTTTGATCATTCTCTACACAAATATACGTCCTTCACTGCACTGAAAATAGGGAAGTTTTTTTTATTACTTAATAGATTAGTAGACAAGCACTAAAATAAGAATGTGTTATCCCACCTGATACTCACAAAACCCACAAGGAAGTAGTGTTATCCCTATTTTACAAAAGGAGACTGAAACTCAACAAAGCAAGGTGATGCTACTTATTCAAGATGACAAACACTAGAGAAATGAGCTGAAGCCCAGGTTCTAGTGAATATTCCATCACTGATATGGATATTAACAGTTTGTTCCTGGTTTATACATTCATCAAAATAAAAATTTGATAATTCAACTTTTGTTTAAATAGTAAGAAAAGGATCAATTTTCTATTTGCCATTATACTAGAAAAAGCCCAGAAACCAGTCTGTCCTTTCTCTGCTGCTGTTATTGGGATTAGCAAGTTGGATGAGCAGAATGAATCAAATTCCATGCGTGCTTTCTCTACAACTATGTTAAATGAATAATGGTGATTCTTTTCCCACATAGTTCCTTAATCTTATTCACCCCCTAGATCCTATTACCTCCAAAAGATAATTTGGAACAATTTTTTTCTAGTAATGAAAGTTAGTGGTAAACTGGTACTGATTCAGCAGATTTTTAGGGCAGCTCTGTAATCATCATATATATTTTTCCCATTAATTTTTTTCACTGGACCTGTGTAGGTTAGTCTCAACCATAGCAAAGCTCCAATTTATCAATCTTGGAGAGATGCACAAGGCTCTAAAATGTGACATCACTTGGCCAGATTCACAGAATGTCACAGCTGGGCATTGAGCCTTGTCTTCCTGACCCTGAGGTCAGACCACTACCTACTATGAAATGCTGACTGTCAACAGTAAATTTTAAGAAAGGTGACAGTATTTGAAAACCTGGACTATGGCAACGTGGCATGAAAGACAACTAACAACTTTTTGAGAAGGTTGATCTCAGATTTGTCTGAATGACAAGAATCTATGTATCAACTCACCATCATCTAATGTAATATCCTGGAGACCAATTGTTTCAAAATTCAATTCCTGCTCTTCAGGATCAGGTTTAATGTTCATTGCTGCCCCATCAGGTGAAAATGAAGATGAATCACATCTACGCTGACAGACTAATGATGAAGGGACAGAAGGACTATGTGCTTGAGGTGAGGGTTGCCCAGAGTGAGTTATAGTAGTTGGAGATGGGGATGAAGCAGGTCCTGAGCTTGGAGACTGATAAGGCATAGGCTGTAACTGAGGAGATGGGGGTCCAGAAAGTGGTGAATGGACCAACGGTGTTGCTGAGGAAGTTGTAGTAGATCCAGGGTTTGAAGTGTGGTATGCTCCAGGTTGTAACTGAGAAGAAGGCTGTCCCAGGGCCTGATCTGTTGTAGAAGTAACAGGACCCTGCCCCAGGTTTGAACAATGGTATCCCACTGGCTGCAGATGAGGCAATGACTGCCCTGATGGAGTTGAATGCACTAAGGGATGTCCTGCTCCTGTGGAAGATGCTGACAGTGACCCTGAATTTGAAGAATGAAACTGTATCGATGGCAGAGGTTGACAACTAAGATTTATTAAATTAGGTACAGTTGTATCCTGTTGAAATGAATTTGCATCAAATCCTTGACTAGAGGGAGCATTAATGGGAAGACAAGTCTGTCCATTGTATATAACATTAGTTTGCATAGGCTGGTAGGAAGACCTCACAGGAGGTGTTGATGTGGCTTGAAAAGACTGGTGTAATACAGAAGGCATTACTTGACATTCTTCACCAGAACTAATATTTCTACTTTGCAAATGAGACAAATGGGATGCTGAGGAGGTCACCATTGATGTATATGGTTGTTGGACTGGACACACAAGATTTCTAGGCAATAAATTGTCATGTGGATGCCCTGGATCTGAGGAAGGCGATGGTGTCTGGGTAGCACGTAGGCTTTGAACACTGCCACTCTGAGGCATGGACAAAGATGGAACTGAAGACAAATCCATCTCTTCTCTATGCTCCTGTTTCATCAAAACTGAAAAGAAAAATGAAAACAAAATTGAAAACAGATATTACATAATTAAGATATTTATTATTAGTCACATAAGAATTCTATGTTAGAGTCTAAACCTCACAATTATGTTTTTTACTTGAAGATTATATAAAGTGGTGATGAAAACAGGTGATACTACTGCTACCTCCATTCCTTTCAGTTCTGTCATTGATACAACCATTATAAAATCTTAACATTTATTTTAAGATTCCCAATGCTTACATTTAAATAAAAGAATATGACATGAAATTTTTAAAAATCTATGATACAGAGGCAGAGTCAAGAAGGCAACTGAGAGGCAGCAAAAATTCAGACCTCCGTAAACCCTTCCTCACCTATCAAAAACACAATGCTTTAAGAGGACTGAAAACAAAATCTAAGAACAGGACAGAGCTAGGGAACCATCCTCTTGGACCCAACTTAAAAGGTATGCCCCCCAAAAGCCTGAATTCTAGAACATGCAGGTTTAAGGGGAATGAAGAAGGAAGGTCCCAGGACCTCTCCCTCACCTACAGCTCTGAGCCTCCAGTGGTGGCTGGAATCTCCGGATGGCCAAGGGCACTAGTCCAGAGGGAGAACATTGCCAGCAAAGCTGTGCCAAGCTCAAGGCTTAGAACATAGATGGCATAGAGGCAGCTGGAGGAGAAGCTCAGAGAAGACAGCCTAGTTGCAGCTGAATCACTCAATCTTGTCCCTCCCTCCTGGAGGTTTTGACCTCAGGGCATAGCCAGTTTTGCAGGTCAACTCCACCCTGGCTCAATCTCATCAATAAGGGCAGATAAGAAGCCTTCAGAGGACAGAGAAGCTCAATCTCTAACACCCCTCCTCCACAGACTGATCTGAGAGCCTCCTTGACTGAGCTCCAACGGTAAAGGATGCAACAAACTACAGGCAACAACCTTGACCACAGGGCAGGAAGCCCAGCTCCTTCTCAGCTTCTGCTGTCAGCCAGGGAAGATCTTACTAACCTGATCAAAAAACAGAACAGAGAAGAAACCCCTTCAGGACAGAACAGCCCAAACCCACAGATCCAGCACATAATGAGAGGAGTAAGACTACAGGCAACTACAAGGGGGAAAGAAGAGGGAAATATGAGTAAACACCAGAAAAAGAAAAAAGAAATTACAATCGACAGCTTCTATCCAGGCAATGAACAAAGAGCAAATGAAATAGAGGAAGATCAAGGAACACCAAGCAAAAACACAGAAACTCCGGTGAACTGGACACAGGCTTTGGAAGAACTCAAAATACAATTCAAAAAACAATTAATAGAGGCTGAAGACAACTGAGAAAAGAACTTATAAAAGCAAAATAAGTCATCTGGAAACAGAAAATAGTGTCTTGAAAGCCAAAATTAATCAGCTTGAAAATGAGGCAAAGAAAATGAAGATGACCTCCAAAGAAAATCAGACCAGAAGGAGGAAACCGAAAACCTAGGTATGAAATTCAGTCTTTTAAAAACTAGAATACTACTAGAAGCAAACAACTCCACAAGGCAGCAGAAAACTATGAAATGAAATCAAAGGAAAAAATTGAGGAAAATATGAAATCTCATCCACAAAACAGATTTGTAAAACAAGTCCAGGAGACACAACTTAAGAATCATCGGTCTACCAGAAGATCTTATGACAAAAGAAAAAAAAACTGGACATCATTCTAAAGGAAATTAACCAAGAAAACTGCCAACATTCTAGAGTAAGAGGGAAAAGTGGAGATTGAAAGAACCCACAGATAACCTCCTGTACTTAATCCCCAACTGACAACACCTAGGAATGTTATAGACAAATTCAAGAACTACCAGATCAAGGAAAAAATATTACAAGCTGCTAAGAAGAAGTCATTCAGATACAATGAAACTATAGTTAGGATAATACCAGATTTGGCTGCATCTACACCGAAGGACCAAAAGGCATGGAATATGATATTCCAGAAAGCAAGGGGACTAGATCTACAACCAAGAATCAACTACCCAGCAAAACTGACTATATTCTTGCAGGGGAAAGTATAGTCATTTAATAAAATAGAAGAATTCCAAGCATTCGTAATAAAAGACCAGGCCTGAACAGAAAACATGATGCCCAAACACAGAACTCAAGAGAATTACCAAAAGGTAATTAAGAAAGGGGGAAAAAACAAAAAACAAAACATAACAATAAAAAACTTTTTTTTTAAGGGATCTAATAAGTTAAAATGATATGTATCTCTACAAGAAAAGAGGATATTGGTAACTCTTAAAAATTGTTATCACCTGGGTAGCTAGAAGAATTATACTTAGAGGGAACAGCGACAAACTATATAGGATGAAATGCCAAGACATAAATATGTATGCATAAACATACATACATATTTATATATACACATATATATAAAAATATAAACTAGAAGTAAAAAAAAAGGATAATACTAAGAGAAATGGGAAAAGAAACAAAATGGGGTAAATTTTTATGTCATAAAGAAGCACATGGTGGGAGTGGGGGAGAACACCAATACACTGGAGATTGCCCCCTCAATTTTTAACAAAGACTGAAGCATTAGAAGAAAATCCAATTAGGCAAATATATATTAAAATCTAGGGATTGATTTGATAAGGGCTGCAGAGTTTCTGCACAGGAGTTTCTGAATATCTGAAATTCTGGGAGGGAGGGGGATTTCTGAAGGAGTGTAGAATGAAGAAAAAGAGACCTGAAGAGATGAACTAATGGGGACATTCAACTTCAAGCATCTGGACTAGGAAAAAAGTCAAAGAACCAACAGAATCACGAGAATAGGATAGGGAAAGTAAAAGCAGAAACCAAAGTAAGGAGTATGACCAGGGGGCAGCTAGGTGGCTCAGTGGATTGAGAGCCAGGGCTGGAGATGAGAGGTTCAAGTCTGGCCTCAGTCACTTCCTAGCTGTGTGATCCTGGGCAAGTCACTTAACTCCCATTGCCTAGTCCTTACTGCTCTTCTACCTTAAAACCAATACATAACATTAATTCTAAGACAGTAGGTAAGGGTTTAAAAAAAAAAAAGCAGTATACAGAAGGAAGGTGGAAGGGTAGTGTCAGAGTGTCAAACAGCTCAGAGGAATAAGGCTAAAAAACAGCCACTGGTGTTAGAAGGGACAGAGAGAGAAGGAAATGCAAGCATAGGAGGAACAAAGGCAACTGTTCAGTTATTGTGGCAGTTAGGGTAGGAAAGAGATGGGATGGTAGCTAGCCGGATTGAAGAATACCCAAAGGAAGGCATTTTTAGATCAGTACATATTTAAAAACTAGAAGAGAATGAGCCAATTGAGTTAGAATGACTAAAGATGTATGAGAAAGGGGGTAACATTACTAAAGAAGTATGGGGAAAGGGCATAATCAATAAAATGATTTACGAAGGTCCTATTAGATTCCAGGCATGGAACTAAGTGCTGAGGGAACAAAAACAGAAATAAAACAAAACCTGCCCTCAAAAACTTACAGGGGACAGCTAGGTGGCTCAGTGGACTGAGAGTCAGGCCCAGAGATGGGAGGTCCTGGGTTCAAATCTGGCCTCAGTCACTTACTAGCTGTGTGACCCTGGGCAAGTCACTTAACCCTCATTGCCTAGCCCTTACCACTCTTCTGCCTTAGATGCAATACATAATATTGAATCCAAGATGAAATTTGGTAAGGGTTTAAAAAAAAAAAGCAACTTACAATCAAACCAGGATATATAAAACACACACACACTCTCTCTCGCATGTATATATGTGAAAAATACATACAAGATGAATAATTTGAGGGGAAACCACCAGCATTTAGGGAAATCAGAAAAGACTTTATATAGAAGCTGGTACTTAAATCTGTAGTCTTATATAATGTTCTCTTTGTTCTACTCATTTCATTCCTATCTCATATAGTTCTTTCCAAGTTAAAAAATTAACGTGCTCATTTCCTTTGGTATGGTATTCTATCACAATTATATACCACAATTTCTACCGCCACTCTCTAATTGATGGACATCCCCATAATTTCCAGTTCTTTGTCAACACCAAGAGGGCTACTATATATATCCTGGAATATACAGGTTCTTTTCCTTTTCCCCCTGACCTCCTTGGGGAACAGACCCTGGGATAGTTACACAGTTTTATAACACTGGGAGTAATTCCAAATTGCTCTCCAATTCACATCAATTTTTAGTTCCACCAACAATGTGTTGGTGTCCCCATTTTTCCATAGCCCTTCCAACATTTGTCATTTTTCCCTTTTATCATTTTAGACAGTCTGATGGGTGTGAGGTGGTATCTCAGAATTATCTGGTTTGCATTTCTCTAATCAGTAGTGATTTAGAGCATGTTTTCATATACCTATCTATAGTTTTGATGTTTTCATCTCGAAACTATATATTCTTATCTTTTGCCCATTTATCACTTGAAGGGATGTCTCATTCTTATAAATTTGACAAAGTTCTCTATATATTTTAGATATGAGACCTCTATCTGAGAAACTGTATATAAAATTTCTCCCCAATTTTCTGCTTTCCTTCTATTCTGGGCTATATTAGTTTTATCTCTATCTTTTGTTTACACAAAATTCCTCCATCTGGAAATCTGATAGGTATCATGTTCCCTGTTCTTCCAATTGCTTATATCATCTCCTTTTATGTCTAGGTCATGTATCCATTTTGATCACATCTTAGTGAATGATATAAAATATTGGTCTATACCTCATCTCTGCCAAACTACTTTCAAATATTCTCATAATTTTTTTCCAAAGAGTGAGTTCTTATCACAAAAACTTGGATCTAGAATTCTGTCAGATACCAAGTTACTATAATCTTTTTACTATTGTTTAATCTATGTATGTTAATTTCCACTAATCTACCTTTCTATTTCTTAGCCAGTAGTAGTTTTGATAATCTTTTATAATACAATCTAAAACCTAGGCCGCTTTCCTTCACATTTTTCTATTAATTCATTTAATATTCTTGATTTTTTGTTCTTCCAAATAATTTTTAGTTCATTTAGTTCAATAAAATATTTTTTATAATTTAATTGAGATGGCATTGAATCCCGATTCCTTCAGTTTCTTTCTCTTATTGCTAGCATTTCTTTCTTTCTTTCTTTCTTTCTTTCTTTCTTTCTTTCTTTCTTTCTTTCTTTCTTTTCTTTTTTAACCCTTACTTTCCTTCTTGGAGTTACTACTGTGTATTGGCTCCAAGACAGAAGAGGGTTAAGGGCTAAGCAATGGGGGTCAAGTGACTTGCCCAGGGTCACACAGCTGGGAAGTGTCTGAGGCCAGATTTGAACCTAGGACCTCCCATCTTTAGGCCTGGCTCTCAATCCACTGAGCCACCCAGCTGCCCCCTGCTAGCATTTCTAATACTATATTAAATAATACTGATGATAATGGGCATCCTTGTTTCACTTCTATGTTAATGAGAAGGTTTCTAGTTTATTTCCATTACAAATAATATTTTCTAGCATAAATGGTAATGTTTCATATCATTTTAAGAAAAAAATAGATTTATACCTATGTTTTCCAGTGTTTTTAATAGGAATGAGTGTTGTATTTTGTGAAATGCTTTTTCTGCATTTACTGATATAATCACATGTTTTTTATTACTTTTGTTATTGACATAATTACTTATATCAATAGTTTTTTTTTAATATTAAAACATCCCTGCATTCCTTGTATAAAATCCTGTTTGGTTCCATGTATATAATCTTTATATTTTGTTTTAGTTTCTCCCAGCCAGTATTTTGTTGAGGAATTTTGTGTTCGTGTTCACTATTGAAACTGGTTTATAAAATTTTCTTTCTCTGCTTTTGTACTTCCTGGTTTAGGAATCAGAACTATATTTGTTTCATGAAAGGAGTTTGGTAAGACTCTTTTACCTATTATTTCAAATAATTTATTTAATACTGAAATTAGTTATTCTTTAAATGTTTGGTAGAATTCACTTGTAAATCTATCTCGTCTTGCTACCTTTTCTTTACTAAAAGGAAGTTCACTTATGGATCGTTCAATTTCTTTTTTCTAAAATAGGTTTATTTAGATATTTTATTTTCTCCTCTGATAGTCTACATTCCTCTATTTCACTTCCATTGTTAAATCTGTTGTAATAAAATTGAGCAAAACAACTCCTAATAATTTCTTTAATTTCAACTTTGTTGGTGATATATTCATCACTCTTTTCACCTTTAATGCTAGTGATCTGGCTTTCTCTCCCTTTTTAATCATATTAACTAATGGCTTATCTATTTTGTTGATTTTTTCATAAAACCAAACTCCTACTTTTATTAATACAATGGGTTTCTTAAAATGAATTTTATTGACCATGCTTTTGATTTTTAGGATTTCCAGTATGGTATTTAGTTAGGTATTTTAATTTGTTATTTTTCTAAATTTTTTGATCCTATTCCTAATTCATTGATCTGTTCTTTTTCTGTTTTTATCAACATAAGCATTTAGAGAGATAAATTTCCCTCAAATTACAGCGTTGTTGTATTCCATAGTTTTTGGTATATTGTCTCATTATCAACATTCTCTTTTAATGGAATTATTTATTGTTTCTATGATTTGTCTCCAATCAATTTTTGGTTTCCATATTCTCTTATTATATACAATTTTTATTTCATTGTGGTTTGAACAGGATGCATTTAATGTTTCTGCTTTTCTACTTTCAACTCTAATGGTTTTGTGTCCTAACATTGGGTAATTTTTTTTTTAAACCTTACCTTCCATCTTAGGAGTCAATACTGTGTATTGGTTCCAAGGCAGAAGAGTGATAAGGGCTAGGCAATGGATGTTAAGTGACTTGCCCAGGATCACACAGGTAGGTAGTGTCTGAGGTCAAATTTGAACCTAGGACCTCCCATCTCGAGGTCTGGCTCTCAATCCACTGAGCTACCCAGTTACCCTCATCTCAGACACTTCATAGCTGGGTGACCCTGGGCAAGTCACTTAACCCCCATTACCTAGCCCTTACCACTCTTCTGCCTTGTAACCAATACACAGTATTGATTCTAGACAGAAGGTAAAAATTTATAAAGATAGGTAGATGATAGATAGGTAGATAGATAGATAGATAGATAGATAGATAGATAGATAGATAGATGGATGGATGGATGGATGGATGGCCTGGCTCTTAATCTACTGAGCCACTGAGCTGCCCCCTGGGTACATTTTTGTAAAGCTGAGTTTGAAGGAAACTAGGAATTCTAAGAGGATGGAAGAAGGAAGATATTGCAGGTAGGGAGGATAGCCAGTTCAAAGGTATAATTATGGAAGATGGAATGTCATGTGATAAGCTAAAAGAAAGTTAGTTTGCCTGAACTGTTGAGTATATGAATAGGAATAATATATAATAAGGCTGATGTAAGGGTTAAAAACTAAGGTTGGACTATATATATGAGAATGTGGTTACTGAAATTAATATATCTCAAGTCAAATGACTTTTTAGTAGTATTTATTTATAAAAAAGAGGGAAAGAATGAAAGTAGAGAAATGAGAGAGAAGGTAGAGAATGTATTTATCCTATCACATGTGACAAGGAAATCACTTTAAAAAACTGATATATATTCATTTAAGGTCGCCAAGGAATTCAGCTATGTAATTCCTAAATGAAAACTCAAGTCGACAGAGAGAGAGAGAGAGAGGAGAGAAGGGGGGGGGGGGGGGGGGGAATAGGGCTTAAATACCCCCTCTGTTTAGGCCTTAGATAGCTGAGGCAAAGAAAAGAGATCAGTCCCTAACACTCACGTGACCAAAATGGAGAAACAGTCTCAGGGGTCTCCACCTCCAGCCTCCTTCAGAGCAAGCTTCTCAGAGCACAACCTCTCAGAGCAAAACCTCTCGAACCCCTCCAGTCCTCAGACCCCGCTATCTTTAAGGAAACCATCTAAGTTCCCTCCCCTCAGTTCTCACATCTACCAATCACTGTCCATGTCTTCCCTGTGCCAATGGTGGCTCTAACTTAACCCAGGACCGCCCAGAGGTCTGCCCCTTTGCACATGTCTGTTGAAGGTCATATTCTCAAATAATTAAATTTTGATCTATGCTGCAGCCCTTCCTAAATCCTGTTAGGACTGAATAGGGTGGAGATTGTAATTTCCAAGACCTGGTTCTGTCATTCCAAGTATCTCTATTGTATCAATTCTAAAATCAATCATGACTCAAAGAACTTCCTGTTCTATGCTTAAGCATAGGTCAAAGCCCTTTCCATTGTTCAGCAAAAGGTTTCTGTCTTAAAGCAGTCCCAAGTAGGGAGGAGAAGGATCCTCCCATGCCAAGGGGGTTCACATTCCAATAGAGTTCTTACTATCAGTAGGAAATTTTCCAAGTATGAAATTTCCCAATGGTGAAATTTCCAACATTTATAAGTCTAAGAAATTTTAAGGTTTACAATTACCTAGATAATTACTAGATAATTACTCTGTCCCGGTTCGGGAAAAAAAAAAAGGGCTTGTTAACTCTCTACTGGAGTACCATGGACCAGAGGGGCTGGTGGTGAATAAAGCAAGGGCTCCAGCCATGAGGCCTCCTGGAAGCCAGTCCTTTCAGGAGCCAGGAAAGGAGTCAGCCCTTTTCACTCACCCATGTATGTGGTAGTCCAAAGAGAAGATGCAAGAGTAGTCTTACTAGAGCAGTCCAAGGTCCCAAGCCAGAGATCCTCCAAGACCAAGTCAGAAGCAGAAAGACCTGGCCACAGGAAATTGAAACTACATTTAAAGACTTTCTGTCACTTACTGTGCCTTCCTTCCACTTTATGTGGACCAATTGCAGTTTTAGAATTTTCTTAGGACTGCCCAGGGGGAAGTCAGTCATTTCTGAGTTGTCACCCAGTTTAGCATGTGAATTATAGACCTCCCCTCATGTAAGGAAATGTGGGGGTATATACACTTCTGGTGACTAAATCTAAAAGTGGGTAGGGAAGACTTAATCCCATCTTCACAATGGGAAGGCACAGGGGGCAGGGTTGTAAAGGGCTTTGAATGCTAAAAAGAGGAGTATGATTTTAACCTTGGAAATAGTAGGCATTCCTGGGACTTTTCTAAGTACAACAGTAGCATGGTCACTTTAAGAAAATCACTTTAGCATCTAAGTGATAGAAAGATGAGAGTTAATGAGAGGCTGAACTGGGTGGTGGCTGTGTGGGAAAAGAGAAATTGAAGGACACAAGGGACAATGGGAAGGCAGACTCAACAAGATCTGGTAACTAAATGGATATTTATGTTAAGGTAGAGAAAGGAATCAGATGACTGTGAAGTAGACAATTTCAGAAAAGGAGTAGGTTTGGAAGCAAGGTATTCATTCTATTGGTGGAAATGCCATGTATATCTAACAGTGATAGAAACCACTAAGATTTCTGCCTATGAGAGCTTGTATTTGAATTTAACTTTAAATACAAAGCCTGGAATTCTACTGGGCAGATAGAGAAAGTGTATTCTCAGCCTGTCCAAAGCTAAAGAAATGGAGGATGGATTGCCATGTGTGAGCAATAGTAAGACACAAAGTTCTAGGCCACTGTGAGATTTCTAGATTAAGCAAAAATACAGTTTAACTCTTACTATGATCACTTTGTTACTATGGACCATTCTCTGCAACAGCTGGAAATCATAATTTTTTTCAGGTTTCTAGGGACAGTTTCTTCAATTGCTTTGACAAAATTGAATAACTTAACCCTCTAGTTTAATGGTTGCCCTGAGTCTCTAACCATGGGCTCTGCAGATTGTGACTAGGTAAAGAAAACTCAGTGCCTAAGGTCTCTCTTAAAATCAGTTCTCATAAAATCCCTTTGTGGTTGCCAACTGTGATATTGAAATCACTTTAAAAAAGACTGATATATATTAATTTGAGGTCGCTAAGTAATTCACTTATGTAATTCCTAAATGAAACACTCAAATCAGCTGCCAAATTTTTATGGTGTTTTAATTACAAACAGGAGGAAGAAAGTATTAGAGGGAGGGGGAGAGAGAGAGAGAAGGGAAAGAGGTTTAACTCAGACCCCACTCTGGCTCAGGCTGAGCCAAAGGAGGCTTTAAGGCCTTGGATTAGCCAAGGCAGGGAAAGGGATCAGACCTTATCACTCACATGATCAATCTGAAGGAAAGCAGTCTTCGGGCTCCTCCAACTCCAAGCACCAAGCTCCAACTCACTCTCTGCCTCCTCACAGGAAGCCCCGAGAACTCCCGAGGCTGTTCTCTACCTCACTTCCTGTGTCTCACCTGTGCCAATGGTGGCTCTAGCTTGACCTAGGACCACCCACAGGTCTGTCCTTTTTGCACATGTCTGTTGAAGGCCATATTCTCAAATAATTAAATCTTGAGTTTGCTGCAGCCCTTCCTAATCTTGTTACCCTGAGATGGGTGGAGAATATAGTTTCCAAGACCTGATTCTGTCATTCCAAGTATCTCTATTGTTATTGATCAGGAAATAGCTAAATCCGATCTTCTAAAGAATGGTCTGAATAGGGTGGAGTAGTTTTGAAATAGTAGAGTTCAGAATTGGACAGAGGCTATGGGAATAATTAGGAAGTATTTGGCAGTGTGGGGTGCAGAGATATAACAGTCATTATATCTATATGGTTTATTAGCTTAAGACTAGAGAAGGCTTGTTTCCAAAATAAATTGATTTGCCAAGCCTAACCAAAATATCTAAGCATTGAAGAAGAAGAAAAAAAAAAGAATCCTCTTGCAAAAGAAATGATTACCTTTCCAGGAGAGTTCAGTAATTAAAAAGTATATTTGGGGTGGGAGGCAGCTAGATGGCACAGTGGATAGAGTTAGAACTCCCTTTGCCTAGCCTTTATTGGTCTTCTCAGAAGACTCTTCTGCCTTGGAACTAATACACAGTATTGATTCTAAAACAGAAGGGCTTTTATAAAAATGTATATACTGTATATACTTTATATAAATATATATGTATAAAATATATAAAACAACTCTAAGAGAAGTTTGACTACTTTTCCTTGCTTCCTCTTTATTTGTTCCTCACAGGAAAAACCTGATATTTAAAAATCTCGTTAAAAATTATTTTCTTGATACTTTTTAAAAACACCATGCTCAATTTCTGATATGCTACCTAACTCCCAGGATACCCCTTAGTAATAACAAAGAAAGAAAGTTAAGAAAAACAGTATATACAAAAATTCTACCTCTCCATCTAGCCTCTTCATTAAGAGGGAACAAAGTATGTTTCATCATAATCTGGATTATAATGTCTTTTAATTTATATTATAGCCTTTATATATGCTATTCTCCTAGTTCTGCATTAATTCATACTAATCTCCTCATGTTTCTTTGAATTCCTTTTATTTATCATATCTTACTACACAATAATGTTCTATTACACTAATGTGCCAAATCAGTTCGGCTACATCTCTATTCAGTGGGCATTCACTCCTCACCTCCCCCTCTCCTCATCTCCTCCCTCCCTCCCCCTTACTTCACTTCTCCCCTCCTTTCCCCCCCTCTCTCCTCTCCCTCTCTCTCCTGAGCAAGCCAGATGCTCCCACACAGACTCCAGCAAGACCTTGAAGCCCGCTCCAGAACAAATATCAAGAAACCCAAAGAGAAACTATAGTAAGTGAAATGTTCTACCTCAAAACTGCACAAAAATTCAGCCAGGTAAAGAGAGATGTTAGGAAAATAAAGTGCTTGAAGCAAAACCAGTACCAATATGACCAGAGATGGGGCATGTGTAATCTATAAGATTTTGGGTCTAGAAGCATCAAGTACAGAAGACTCCCCCAAAAAGCACCAGGGTAGTCAGAAAGACTAAGACCTTGGAAGCTCCCCTGAGGTAAAGTGGACAGGTAGCCTTGGACAGCAAGCCCAGGGGCTCTGAGACCCTTAACACAGTGTCTTGAAATTCAAGAGGGGGAAGATGTAACACTCTGAACCTCAAAGATTCAGGGAGGCTAGTAGGTAGTGATCAAAGAGGGCCAAAT
Organism: Monodelphis domestica; assembly: GCF_027887165.1. Classification (NCBI taxonomy): domain Eukaryota; kingdom Metazoa; phylum Chordata; class Mammalia; order Didelphimorphia; family Didelphidae; genus Monodelphis; species Monodelphis domestica. Next base: position 696,313,180 of record NC_077227.1, on the reverse strand, counting down.
ACTCCCCAAAATGCCAGGAAATAGAATCTGGCTCAAAGCTCTAGTTTAGATACTAAAGTTGGAGAAATGAGCAAATCAAGTCAATATAAAAAATTACTGCAAATCTAATAACTGCCAAAAGAGACTTGAAAAGCTAGATTTTCCACAAAGCCTATATGTGAATATGTGAAAGAAATGGAAAAGTTTTTTAAATGAAATAAAAGCTATAGAGGAAAGAATTAGAATGATAATAACTAGCTCAGAAGAGAAAGAACCAAAACAAACCAAACAGATACCAGTGAGACTATGATATAGCAACAAATATTATAAAAATAAAAAAATTTTTTAAAAAAGAAGAAAATATAGCACTTGATATAAAAAAACAACTGACCTGGAAAATAAGATATTTTTAAAATTCTGGATGTTATATATCCAGAAGTCATAAATTAATATTGTTTAGATCTTTCAGAAGCAGAAGGCAAGAAAAAGATAGAAACAATCAATTACTTCTCAAAAGGAAGCCTAAAATTCAAGAATGTCACATTCTTGTCAAAGAAAAAATATGGCAAGCATTCAGAAAATAGTACCAACGTACTACAATTAGGATCATAAGACCTGGCAGATTTTACCAAAAAACAAGAGATGATCATAGTATATGATATTCCAAAATAGCAAAAAGTCACAGGAAAAAAAACAAGAATAACATGCCTGGCAAAGTTGAGTGTACTCCTAAAGGGGGATAGACTTGTAATGGAACCAAAGGACTTTTAAGTATTTTGAATGAAAAGAAGTAAATCTGATAGGAACTTTGAAGTACAAACTTAAAAAGACAAATTTCTTTGTACTACTGGAAGAAACTATATGCTGTAGTACTAACATTATAATAGAAGAAGCAAGTGTCCCTTTAGAAATTTAATGTCTTCAAAGGGATTGAGAGAGTTAAATAAGAAAAGTAGAGGTAATGAGAGTGAATTGGTTCTGTTCTGAGGGTCTGAAGAAGGCAGGGTATAAAAGAAGGAACAACACACTAAAGAAAGGAGGAATAAAGTGGCAGGACTTGTTATTTCTTCTAATTGGGGTATATGAGAATATGCCAATATGGAAGAAGAGTTTAGAGAGTGGGCATCAGATGAATCTCACTTTGAAGTAAAAATACATCAAAATCATAGAAAAATAAACTGGTCAACAATATGGCAGAAACTAGGCAGAGACCAACATCTCACACCATACACAAAGATAAAAATCAAAATGGATACTTGGATCTAGAAGTAAAGGGAAATAAACAAATTAGGGGAACATGGAAAAGTTTACCAGACAGGTGGATAAAGGAAGATTTTATAACCAAACAAGACATTGAGGATATTATACAAAATGAAATGGAGAATTTTGATTACATTAAATTAAAACAACAAATTTGGAAAAATTTTTATAGCAAGTGCCTTCAACAAATACCTCATTGCTCAAATACTGAGAACTGAGGCAAAATTATAAGAATACAAAGCATTCCCTAAATGATAAATGGTCAAAGGATATGAACAGAAGAAAAAATAAAAACACTCAATAGTAATAAGAAAATGTACTCCAAATTAATACTGACTAGAGAAATGCAAATTAAAGCAACTCTGAGATGCCATTTCATACCTATCAGATTGACTAATATGACCAGAAAGGAAAATAAATGTTGGAGGGGATATAGGAAAATGGGGACACTAATAAAATGTTGGTGGAACTGTGAACTGATATAATTATTCGGGAGAGCCATATGGAACTAGGCTCAAAGTGTCATAAAACTGTGCATATACATCCCCCTTGACCCAACAATACCATTACTGGTCTTATATCCCAAAGAGAAAGGGATCTATCTATACCAAAATATTTTTAGCAGCTCTTTTTGTGGTGGCAAAGAATTGGAAACTATGGGGTTGCTCATCACTTGAGGAAAGGATGAACAAGTTGAGACAGATGGTTATAACAGCATAATACTGAGCTGTAAGAAATGGTAAATAGGATGAGTTCAGAAAAATCTGGAATTTACACAGACTCCCATTATGCATTTGGCATATGTCACACCATGGGCATGCTATGGAGTCAGAGGGGATTTTTAATATCAGCTGGAAAATGCATTGCCGATGCAGACCATATTACTGGCCTTCTTTCTGCCCTCCAGCTTGCTGAAGCCATAGCTGTCATTCACTGCTCTGTCCACATATACAGTACCCACAGGTACTGACCCTGTCCCCAGGGAAAATGAACAAGCAGACACCTCAGCAAAGGTAACAGCCTTGGAAGGGCCCAAGTTAATTTTGACACTAACAATTATTGATGATTTCCTACAATGACAAGGAAGTGTGAAACCCTTGCTCCCGAGAAATTTCTATAACCAAATTTGTCACTCTATTCATAAACAGGGTCATTTTAGCACACAAGGCATTACAGACTCTGTTAAAAAAGTATGGATAGAATCCGGAATAACTACAATTGCTTCCAAAGTATGTACAGTTTGTCCTACCTTCCAGGCTTCTAACTAGCATGTTTTTTGTGGTAAAGTCTTTGGTGGACATCCTCTCGCTTATATTCCTTTTGAACACCTACAAATTGATTTTATTTCTATGTCAAGATTCGGACAGTATAAATTTTGTCTGGTCATAGTCGATCAGCTAACTAGGTGGCCTGAAGGGTTTCCAGCGGGTCACATCAGCTTTTGTTAAATTCTTTTGAAAGAAATTATTCCTTGTTTTGGCCTACCATCACATATTGATTCAGATTGAGGAATTCATTTTACAAATTTATTCATGTTCAGGAATAACTCCTAAATTTCATACATCATCATACCATCCCCAGAGCTCCGGCCAAGTTGAAAGAATGAATAAAGAACTTAAAACTATGATTGGAAAATTGTACACAGAGATTCATTTAGAATGGCCCGAAATTCTACCTCTGGTCCTATTTCATCCCAGAAAGAGACCCAGAGGTGATTTATACATCTCACCATTTGAAATGCTATTTGGATATTCAGCTATTCAGGCACAACCATTTATCCTTACCTATACATTATTGTTAGGAGAGGATACAACCATTGCCACACATATAAGACAATTACAAATGAAATTGCAAGAACTCCATGATTCTGGAGCTCCTGTTCAGGCAGGCCCCATAAACTTCTCACTTCATGATTTAAACCCAGGTGATCATGTATACATAAAGAATGTACTGGGTCTACTGAACCTGCTTATGATGGACTATTCCAAGCCCTATTGACTACACTAGACTTTAAGATGGGGGTGGGGTGGGGTGGGGGGTGGGCAGCTGGGTGGCTCAGTGGATTGAGTCAGACTCATATACTTCCTAACTGTGACCCTGGGCAAGTCACTTAACCCCCACTGCCTAGGCCTTACCACTCTTTAGCCCAAGAACCAATACCCAGTATTGATTCTAGGACAGAAGGCAAGGGTTTAAAAAAAAAAAAGTTTGGGGAGAGGGACTCATGGATTCAATGTACCCATTTAAAATGAGCACCTTCTGTTGATAATGAATAATTGCCTATACTGATTTTATTTGACTATTTGATTGTGACCAGACTTCTCTTGCTGGATATGTACTATTTTTTTTTTCACTGTATTTGGTTGATCCTTCTACTTAAACCAATTGCCCTTATAGGACAACACATATATTACCTAAAAAAAAAAAAAAATCTATATTAATGACCTGATAAGCCTTTTATAGTATTTTGTGCCTTCTGTAATTTTTTTTATTTTCTTGAATATATTATTGCTGCCAAACCTCTGTTGCTTTATCTACCTCATTTGCATCACACTGGATCATGGCAAGTTAAAGAGGAAATATATCTTATTTTTTGGCCATTAGCCTCTATATTTTTACCTCTGTGATTATGAAATATATACATTTTTGGTATTTTTTCATTATTGTTTTTCTTCCTACATGTGCCATACAGTATTTACTGAGTTTTTTCCTTTCATTTTTTTATATTTGAAGCACATGTCACAATATTGAAAAGACTTTTTTTTTTAACTGTTTTACTTTTCGCAATAGAATAAGCTAAGATGTCCTTCTGCCTAACATCTAGATGTGTACCCAAAAAGCTTTGAACTATAGCAACCTGCCACTAACTTATATCATGAGACTTTTGCTCAAGGATCACAGAAGTTGACCTACAAAGTGCCAAATGAGCACAAAAGGTAAAAAACCAAACCAATTCTATGGGGATTAACAGATAACATTCTGCACAAAGAGCCCAAGGATTTGATCATGTGTGAGACCCAGGTTGAGACTATTTAACATGTGTTAAATGCAGGACTTCTTTGTACCACACTCTCTATCAAGTCCATTATCCTTGAAAGTGAACAAAAGGGTCAAAACAGGAAATACTATTTCCTAATTGTTTTGAGATCTAATCCCTTTTTCTATTTCCTTTCATGATGTGACAATTTACTGTAGTCCAGACTACTAATTGGGTTATTGCATGATTGTTGTTGCAGGCTTATGGGACATGGATCGCTATAACAACCTTTTGTGATTTCTGAATTTTTCCCCTCTTTTCCTAGAATTGTTCACATTTTTGATATTCTTTATTTCACTCAGAGGTTATTTTTTCCATTTCTTTGATGTTTTTTAATAATTGATTCATATGCCTTATGACTCAACCATGTATCCCTGTGTGATTCCTAGGGGGGGGGGGGAGAATATGTGTTATTGTTGTGAACTTTGATTTGAATTTGAGCCTAATTTGGAACAAGAGAATTCAGAAGGTGAATGTTTTGGAGAAGGCACCATGAAGATGCCTGTGGAGACCACATGCTACACTAAAAGATCCCGAGTGAACTTTTAGATATGGTGAATTTGAACTATGGGGGAGTTTAATACATTTATTTTGGAAGGTACACCTTATGCAAAAGGGGACTGCCCCCAATTGGCTTTCTGTCAATGTACCTAACACTGTTTTGTTTTTTTTAATGTTCCTTTATCTCCAAATTATTATAATTTCCCTTTAGAAACTGCAATGCTGTATATACCTTTAGTTAAAAATCTTTAAAATTTTAAGTTAATTATGTTTGAAATGATCCATTGGGGAGATTGGTCTCCAAAGGATCACAGGGAGGAATGTGCAAATAGAAATTTGCTACACCTGAACTACATTTACCCAACATCCTTTTATGTTATGTCCTCATTTTATGTATGGAAACTTGAAAGATAAATTTGGCTGAGACCCACACTGTGAGGCTTCTTTTGGAGCTTGGGTGTTTGGTAAAGCATGGCAGGTGTGGGTCTCTCTGGCTCTGTGCTCTGCTCACTTGGCTGCATTAACCCCTTTCTTACTTTATTATTATTAAATCCTATATAATAAATACTATTTTTTCATTTTTCATCTCACACTCCCTACTCCCCACCCCCAGAGTTCATTACTAAGAAGGTAGAGAGATTCAGGCAGAGCTGCTCTCCTCCCCCTCTCCACTGCATCTGATGACAATGTTTCACATCCCCAGCCCCTCTGCCCAGCAGCCCAATGGAAGCACACAGGGGGTTAAGGTGGGTGGCTCACAGGCAGCAGAGCTGGAAGAGAACAGAGTACTTGGGCCAATCTTCTCCCCCCTAAATTTACTAAGGACATTCCTCATTTCACCTGCCCCTCTATCCAGCAGCCTAATGGGGCTCTTTCTCCCTCCCCTATATGGGATAAAGGGGCTGAGAAACGAAACAGTCGGTGGGATGGGAATTGCACTTGGTGAGATGGGGGCAGGGCCTGGCACTCCATCTCTAAAAGGTTTGCCATTACTGCTCTAAACTATTATAAGCAAAGCAAGTTTCCAAGAAATCTATAAAGGACTCATGATGAAAAATGCTATCCACAGCCAAAGAAATTATTGGAGTATGAGCCATCTTTATTTCTTTTATAAGTACTTTTTTGTATTGTATGAGTGATGTGTTCTATGATGGCATGAGCAATATGAAAATATGTATTGAATGAAAGCACTGGTGTGATATATATATATATATATATATCAGACTATTTACTGTCTTGGGAGAGGCAGAAGATGGAAGGAGAGAATCTGAATCATAAACTGTCAAAAATTGTCTCTACATTTAAGGTGGGGTAGGGCAGGTGGCATTTAGAGCAATGACCAATCACATCTTGAAGACCGATAAAGAAGCATGCTATCCACTTTCTGATAGATAAAAAACACAAGGTGAAAGGACAACATTCTTAGATATGGCATCACTTTTGTTAATTCATTTTGCTTGACTATACTTATTATGAGGAATTTCTTGTTCCTTCTCTAAGTCACTTGGGGTTGGGGAGGGGCAGGGGGTAGAGAAAACAACTTAGCAACAATGATGCCCAAAACAGCCATTATAACATTATAACATTTTTTAAAATGTATGGAAGAAGGGGCAGCTGCGTGGCTCAGTGGATTGAGAGTCAGGCCTAGAGATGTGAGGTCCTGGGTTTAAATTTGGCCTCTGACACTTCCTAGCTATATGACCCTAGGCAAGTTATTTATCCCCCACTGCCTAACCTTACTGCTCTTCTGCCTTGGGATTAATACTTAATATTGATTCTAAGATAGAAGGTATGGGTTAAAAAAAATGTACAGAAGAAAACAAAAGGAAGATTAAAAGGAAGCACAGAGAAGTAAGCCATATTTCAAAGTTTAAATTAATTATAAAGCTATAACAATATATGAAATTATAATAACTTCTATGCATCTTTTCAAAAGAAGCTGTGTGAAATGGAGACTAGCAGTTTCCTAGAGAATCCTCATGTCTTTCGGTCTATGCAAAATGGCTCTTTTTTTTGGTGTTTAAGTTCCAAACTAAAAAAAAAAAATTTAAGCATGCCTTTGACTATTTTGATATACACAAGATCTTTCTTTCAATCTTTTACTTCCATGGTAGACAAAGTTCATTAATGGCATCACGGCAAAAAGCTTGGTAGCTTTTCTTAATTCCAAAGAATCTGAGTTAATTGATTTTCTGTAGGCCACCCATTAATACTGGTACCTACATTTATATCCATTGATACACAACTTTCCACTAAAGTTTACCTTTATAATTGTTTTTTTATATATTTGGTATGGATCTAGGTCCTAATAAAGAAACTTCTACTATGAGAGTAGAAAGGCAGTAGTGTCAGAGGCAGAACTAGTATTTGGATCTTCCTTAACAGAGGGTTAGTTCTGTATCAATCAGCAAACATTTATTAAGTACTTAATTATGTGCCATGCATAATGCTAAATGCTAAAGAGATAAGAAAAAAAGTAAAACCAGGACCTGTACTCCAGTAGTTTTCATTCAATTAGGGGGAATAACTAGGAGGACTAAGAAAGGCCTCATGCTGGAAATAGTGCTTAAGTTTTATTCTAACTCTCTGCTCATATAAAAGTTCACTGGAAACAAGAATGGTTTTAGTTTTCAGGAGTAAGAGGTTAGCTCTGACCTCTACTGGGGATTTTAAGTCTGGCATTACTTGTCTCACAAGTCTATTGGGTAAAAAAGTGTTCTGTAAATGTAAAGTGACACAAAGGAGCTCTATAAGATGGTGAGCTCCTCAAAGGCAGGGGCTTTTTTCTGCCTTTATATCTTTAGCACTTAAATACTTATTGACTATTATACCATCCATTCAATTTACAGTTGGCTCTAGGAACTAGGGGTCTTGGGTTCAAATCTTGGCTTTGGTACAGATTTTGTCCATCAACTAGGGAATGACTAAACAAGTAGTGGTATATAATTGTGATGAAACAGTGTGCTATAACTATAAGAATTGACAAGCAGGAAGGTTTCAGCAAAACTTAGGAAGACTTATAAGACCTGATGCAAAGCGAAGTAAGCAGAACCTGACCATGGTATATAGTAACAGCAATATTGTAAGGATCATAAACTGGAAATTATTTAGTTACCCTGATAAAGAAAATGATCCAAGACAATTCCAAAGGACCTATTATGAAAATGCTATCCATTGTTTACTCTGAATTAAAATCAAAGTACATTTTTCACACTCTTTATTTTTCTTGCTTTTCTTTTTCTTTTCTTTTTGTGATGTGTTTTTATGATTTCACCCGTATATTTGATGATATAATACTTGCCTGCAGGTGAGAGAAGAACTGAGAGGGGAAAAATTTTGAAACTCAAAATTTAAATGAAAAGAACGTTAAAATAAAAAGATTTTTTTAAGGGATTGAGAAAGGCTTCTTGCTGAAAGTGAGAGTTTAGCTGAGGGAAGTTAGGAGGTAGAGACAAGAAGACAATTCCAGGCAGGAAGACATCAAATAAAAATGTCTAGAGTGGGGATTTGTCTAATTTGAGGAACAATGAGTAGTCCAATATCACTAGACTGTAGAGCATGTAGAAGCAAAGAGTAAGTAGGAAGGACTTTAAAAATCAATCAGAGAAAGGTTCTATGAGGAAGGGGTGAGAGAATGCATTCAAATCACAAAAAGTCATGGAGACTATATAGTGTTGACCAGTTAGGTGGCCATTTTGGCTAAAACATCAAGTGCATTCATGGGACTAATATGAAGTTTATAAAGACAGTTTGGAGCCAGAAGATATAGTCTGAAATATCAGGCTGAGGAACCGAAAGGTAGTCAATGAATTTTTATTCTCCAAAAATAAATTTATTTTTACAATCTCTCCTATCCACAATATCACCCCAAAACTTCTTGAATGTTTAAAAATAAAAACCTCTCACAACAGATACAAAATCCAGCAAAACAAATTCCCACATTGTCTAAAAATCTATGCTTCACTCAGAATTTTAAGTCAATTACCAATATGGTAGAAGTGAAGGCTTTTTGGCCAAGAGAGTGATATAGTTAAGCTTGGGTATCAGGAAGATTCCTTGACTGCTGTGTGGAGGATAAATTGGAGACAGGAGACCAATTAGAATATTACTCCAATCTTATAAATAAGAGATAAGTTAGGCCAGTGTTAAATACAGAGAAGGAGATTGATTCTGTAAGACATTGGATATGAGAAAAAAGGGCAATAGACTGAAGGATGACTCTGAGGTTACAAACCTATACAGAACAGTTTTTATCCTCAATTGAAATAGGGAAATGTGAATAAGAAATTAATTCAGTTGGATAATAATGAGTTTCATTTTACTTATGTTAAATTTAAGATAAGGACAGGAAAAAAAAATCTGTGTTAGAATGTCTAGTCTGCCAAGAAACAGGATTGGAGCCTAGGAGAGGAATAAAAGCTATAGACACAGATCTGTGAGGTAAGTAAATAGAGATTATAAATCATTTTGGAGTTAATGATATCACCAAGGGAAAAATGTATAGAGATAAGAGAAGATGTCAGAGATAGGGTTCTGATAGCCATGTTTAGGGGTAAAAAAATAATTACTTATGCTGTAGGTCAGTCTTTAGCATCAAATCAATGAGTTTGGAAATGAGATAAGACTTTCATACTTCTAAGTACTATGTTCTAAAGATGTTGTACAATTTGCTGAACCTCTTTTCACCCAATACAAACCAAAAAGCTTTGTGAAAAACCATTATAATAACTCCTTGTACCTGGTGTGTAAGTAAAACGTTGAGATTGACTTTTTTTCCTCTTGCCATTACAAAGATAAAACTGCACCTGCACCGCAGCTGTAACTGTTCTGTTATGGTATGGAGGAACTTCAAGGACAATGTTCGCCTAAGTGAAAATTCAAAGATAATATTATACTTACAACTAAAATATTTAGCACAATGAGACTAAAGCATTTTGGATCACTTTGGACAGTGACTACCTAAATACTAAGTACTACTTATTATACTACTAAAATATACTGCATGTGAAAAACAGCTTTCTATAATCAGTCTTCATGTAGCTTTTCCTATAATTTTTTTTTTGGAGGGGGAGGTAAAAGAGGGAACAAGTTTTCTTTTCACAATGATGTTAATTGATACAGAAGAAAAAAACTATTGTTATATGAAACTTGCCAAGGAAATTTGTACTACTGTGTGAATATAACCCTAAGACTAATTTAGTTTTTTAAAAGCCTTCATCTTCTGTCTTAGAATTGATAGTAAGTACTGTTTCAAGGCAGAAGAGCAGTAAAGAATAGACAACTGGAGTTTAGTGACTTGCCCAGAGTCACACAGCTAGGAAGGGTCTAGGGTCAAATTTGAATGTTGAACCCCCTATCTCCAGGCTTGGTTCTCTGGCAGCTACTAATTGCCCCATTTTAATTTTATAACTTTAACTTTCTGTCTTAGTAACATCTCTGGGAGAGAAGGGAAGGGCTAGGCAAACAAGAGTTAAATGGCTTGTCTGTAGTCACATAGATAAGTGTCTGTGGCCACATTTGAACCTCCAAACTCCAGGCCTGGCTATCTATCCACTGTACCACCTAGATGACCCTCCTAATACCTTTTAAAATTATAGTTTCCTCTTTTAACTTCTGAATCCATGTTTAGTCACTTAAATGAGAGCTCACAATTTGATGACTAATTTACACTTCTTAAAATTTATCAGGAATCTTCTTTTTTTAAACTATTACTTTCTGTCTTAGAATCAATACTATATATTGGTTCCAAGGCAGAAGAGTGGCAAGGACTAGGCAAAAGGGGTCAAGTGACTTGCCCACGGTCTCACAGCTGGGAAGTGTCCGAGGCCAAGTTTGAACCTAGGACCTCCTGTTTCTAGGCCTGGCTCTCAAACTACTGAACTACCCAGCTGCACCCTCAGGAATCTTCTAAATGAGAAAATAATGTAATCAATCAAATAATCAATAAACATTTATTAAGGCCTACTATGTGCCAGGCACTGTGCTAAGCACTAAGAATATAAAGAGATTAAATATAGTTCCCATCCTCAAGGATCTTACAATTGAATAGGGGAGAAAATATGCAAACAAATATATATAGGATTTTAATTGGGACTTAAAGGAAGCCAGTAGTACAAGTTAAAAGAAAATAATCCAGACAAAGGGACAACCAGAGAAAATGCCCACAGCTCATATGATATGACTGACTATTCATGGAATAGTCGGGAAAGCCAAGGTTACTAGATCAAAGAGTGTGTCCTGAGGAGTGAAAAGACTGAAAAGGTAGGAGGAGATTAAGTTGTAATGGGCCTTGAATGCCAAAGAGAGCATTCTGTATTTGCTTCTGGAGATGACAGGGAGCTAACGGAGTTTAATGAGGGTGGGGATGATATGGTAGGATCTGTGCTTTAGGAAAATCACTTTGGTGGCTGGATGGAGGATGGATTGGGGTGGAGAGATTTGAGGCAGACAGATCCACCAATAGGCTATTGTAATAGTCTAGGCATGAGGTGATGAGGACCTGCCCTAGGATGGTGACAGTGCCAGAAGAGAAAAGGGGAATTGAGAGATATTGTGGAGGTAAAATCTAAAAGCACTGACAACAGACTGGATATGAGGGGTGAGAGATCCAGGTGGAAAGAAAATGAGTACTGTTTTTGATTTTGATATGTTAAGTATAAGATGTCTAGTAGACATCCATCTTGAGATATCTGAAACGCTGTTGGAGATGTGAAATTGGATGTCTATATACTTATTTTCACTACAAATTATATAAGCTTTACAAAATCTTAAAGGAGGAGTAGGGAATCTCTACTGTAATGAGGCCTTAGCACATGATGTATAAAGAAATAATGGTCCCACCGCATTTGGCCCATGCTCTTCATATATATGGCTTAAAGCCCAAATAATAAACCCCCCTCCATTCCTATCTTAAACTCCAAGTTGACTACTATGGCTGTTCCATTCAGAATTGTATTTCTGAAAGGAGGATAAGGTAGCTGAAGTGTTTTGAGCAATAAATAGTCTGAGGTCAATAAATAGCCTGAGCACTTTTTTTCCCCACAGTCTGTTAGAAGGGAAAGGGGCTTATAATGCATTAAAAAAAAAAACACACAAAAAAACCCTTCTAAAACAGTCTCTTCCAATCCCTTCCCCTAACTCAAACCAGATATTATACTAAAATGAAGTTAATTTTTATTATTTATTTAAAAGCTACTTTTTCTAACTTTCTCCAAATAATTTTTTCACTCTTTTTATTATATATAATATCTTACCATATATTGTACAATAATAATATAATATGAAACATTTAATTATTATTTCACTCTATATTAATATATATTAGGCCTATTTCATGTTTAACTCTGTTCCCAAAGCCTACCTAAAACATTCCTTTGTCCATAGTTGGTACCAAATAAATGTTTATTGTTGTTGGATGGATATTTTAAAATATTTCAGTGACTTCAGAGGGTAAAAAAGTTCTCTTTGTCTTAAAAAGAATAGCATATAATTCAGTTTTCCTATTTAAAGATATCAACCAAGAATACTTTCTAAAGGGAAAAAAAATTAAATTCCTCACCCCTTGACACTTTTCCCTAATTATTTTTCCTTCTACTTCCCATTGAGGACGTCCATCTGTTGAAAGAAATGATTCAATTTACAAATAATTCGGATTATAAAATACATGAAAGCATGCAATAAGAATATTATTAGAGGTTTAGAAATTAATTTTTAAGCAAGATATAATTATATAGTTACACATCATTATGATGAATTTCCCCCCAAAACATAAAAATCCTTTGAATAATTTTAAGTCATTCATGTCTTAAGCATAAACAATTCCATACTTAGATGTGTATTTGATTCTTTTGGATGTGCAATATTTTAGGCCATTACAAAACTGCTATTTTAGTGTCATATTAAGCTCCTGGTGGTACCAAAAAAAAAATGGCATGTTGATTTCTAAGAGTAGCTTTGAAAAATCTGTAAGATATGCCCAATGAATTACTTTTATGAGTCAGTAAGCAACAAGCTATAATGACTAAAGATACTAACAATTTGAAAATGAATAAAATTATAAATATTTTATCTGAAAGAAAACTGAGATTATATTTATTTGCAGTCTTAAATTTCACAATAAGAATTTTTCTTATTTTCATAAAGCTATATCATTTGGATAATATTCTTAATCCAAGGCAAAGTTAATAGATCAGAGGATAACTTTTCCAATCTTGAAACCTTACTAAAGAGCTTTTAATCACTAGTAACCTATGTGTTTTATTGCTTACACCTGAAATGATGGTCAGGCTAACAACTAAAAAGAACAAATTCATTTATTCAAAATTTATTAAAAGTTTACTGCATATCTGTTCCTGTGCTAGTTGCTAATAAAAAGCCAAGATGAGTAAGATCGTTTTTCTTCCTTTGAGGAGTTTATTCTTTAGCTACAGAGGTAAGATGCACACACAAGTAGCCATTACACAAAATTTTACCTGCACCCAAGATGTAAAAACTAATCTTTTACAAAAGCACCAAATAATGTAAATCAATATTAGTTATCATTTTGTTTGCTTTACATTTTTTCCAATACTTTAAAAAAATATGACTTCTTTTATCAGGTGGCCAAATTTTATGCATTATATAATCCCCTAGAAAAACACACAGAAAACTGTGAAAATGGGAACTAATGACTATTATACCCACACTCTCTCTCACACTCTAAGTTTAGTTTTTCAACTTTTAAAAAACTGCTACTTCTAGGTTGGACATGGTGGCACATGCTTATAGTCCCAGCTATTGGAGAGGCTGAAGTTGATGGATATTTGATCACAGGATTTCCGAGTTATTCTAGAGATAAAACCAATTAGTTTCCACACTAAGTCCAGCACCAACATGGTGAACCCTTGGGACTGGAGTAGTCACAAGGCTGTCTTAAATAAGGGAGAACTTGACCAGGTCAGAAATTGTCAAAGATTCCAGCCTGAGGAGCAGTGGGAGTGATCACTGCACTTCTAGCCTTGGGTAAATTCCACATAGGGAGACCTAGTTTCAAAAACTAAAAATAAAACAACAAAAAAATGCAACTACTAAGTTTGCCTAGGGATGAAATTTCATGTGCAAAAGTACAAGGAGAGTTCAGCAAATAGCTCTGGTAGAAACAAATCACTAGTGGATTGACCAACTTTGAAACTCTTGGAAGAAAAAATTGTTTCAATCTCTTAAAACCACCTCTTGCTCCCCCATCCCCCAAATCCCTCAGTATAAACTTTCTATTACCTTGGCTTTTTTCAATAAAGATGATTTTGGATTCTGGAAGAAAATTTGATCCAGTCACCACCATTTCATGACCTCCGTTTACTGGACAACTGTTGATACTGTACTTCTCAATCTGAGGAAGTTCTTGAGCAGATCGCTGTGCTATTCCCCCCCCAGATTTGAATAAAAGCTTGTATTAATTTGTAAACTTTTATGCATAAAGAATACATTTAAAAAATAAAAACAAGAAAAATTATATTATGCTTGATAAACAAGCATTTCATCTGAGTCATATTTACTACTAAAACATAAGATTTAAAAAATAATTTTATATTATTATTTACAATGCACTACAATGTAATCTAGGTATATCATATACCATCACCATGGCATTATGCATTCACATGTTCAGGTTTGGGACTAGAATCAAGATTTTCTGATTTTTAAAGATTTTCCTGTTAAAAGCACAATGTGCTATACTATTCTGTCTCATTTTGCCAAGTCCAACATAAAAATCAGTTTATATACTGATTCAGCATACTAGGTTATTTAATTTCTGTGTCTAAATTTGCACTTCTCACCTAAACTTTGGATAGCAAATAAAGAGAAAATAATTTACTAGTTATTATTAAAGAAAATTTAAAGAGATGCCATCATACTCACTTACAGCATTCAACAGGTATGGAAGCAGTCTGCAGAGATAAGACTTTTCCACTAGGCTGGGGGATGTGTACACGAAAGACAAGACGCACTCTAGTATTCTTTCTGCCAATGTCAGTCTCTCCTTTTCGAAGTTCTATATCTGAATTTCGAAGTTTTAAAATACCTGCACAATCAATACTAGAGGGAAAACATAATACTTTACTTCATGATTCATTAGCAATTGTTCTAGAAAATCCAGCGATTTTAGTTTTGTATTTTTAATCTCTTTTTTTTTAAAGGTTGCTATCACCAAAAAAAGTCATCGCTTATTGACTAATCTTCTGATGATGGGCCATTCCATATTTAGCCAGCCCAGTCCTAGAGCAATAGACAAAAATGTTTTTGTTGCAGCCATACTCAAAACCTCTTTATAACTTGGTAGAAAATACCAGAGTATCCTCTCCCCATTGGCACAAGCTTTAAGAACCCAGTTATCTCTGCGGCATAATTAAAGCAACAGAACTGGGGTTTTATAGAATAGTTGGCCTCTCACAACTTTTATATGCAAGTGTTAAGATAAGATATGTGCATGGTGGTCATTATGTTGTTCAATCGCTATGTAACTTAAAACTGGCCAAGAAAGGAAGAAATGTGGTACCATCTACATAGGGTCTGTCTGGGTGATTAGAAGGAATTGTTGTAAAGATTTGTAAATGTAATTCTTGGAATTGAAGAGTCAAAAGAATGGGAAACATTACATAAAGTTAGGGCATGATAGTTCATCTGTGGAGAAGTAGTAGTACCATCAATCATAAGTTTGGCTACTGAGTAGTATGTATTAATAAAAGCCATTTCATCATGTTAAAAATTGAATTTTCTATATAATCTACATTTATGACTGTTTATATATTAAACAGTTACAGATAACAGTAGAGAATATTTTTAAGAATATGTCCCAAATTAACATCCATGACCATCCAAAAGCATGAACAATTAAAAACAATTACAGTAAATCATCTATGTTATTTAAATGAAGAATGAGAGCATTGGAATATTGGCCAAATATTCAAATCAGCTAGATTGGTTTTCATTGTTTCCCCACTTATAGGCAAAACCTGTAGGCAGAAACCAATCTGTAAATTTAACGCCAAAAGGGTTTGAAGGATAACAAATAATTAGCAATGAAAAAAAGGAAGGGGGAATAGAGAGGCGAAATCACCTGAACAAGTTGCTTTATATTCTGGAATTCTAAAATCTACTTTTCAAATGTACAGATAAAATCCACAGAAAACAAATGAAGTTTTCAAATAAACGATTTGCACCAAGGTGATAAAGTTTTATAAATAGAATTATTGTTCTTTCAGTTCCAGAGATACTTATTAAAATGTAAAAGTAGCGATTACTCACAAAAATGTGACAAAATTCAGATCTTGGTTCCTGGATTTATACAGACTTCTATTGTTATGAATTATGTTATGTCAAAAACTGTCAGGGCTAAGGCAATAATTCTGATTTATGGGATTTGGATTCATTTAAGTTCAAAACTTTCACTTTATAAAATGCCAGATTACACAGCTTGTGCATATTATTGAGTGGGGGAAATATCCTAAATGCTGTTTGAAACCATTACAACATCCATATTAATTGGGGTAGGGGGAGATACTCCCAATATTTGGAAGCTTAATAAGATCTATTCAATTCAAATGTAGTTATAAAAAATGGAGAAGGGGGTTCCACTTGTAGGAATGCCATTTAATAAAGTCTTCTTATAACTGTACCCTCAGACTACTAAGGTGACATTTCAATTTTTAAATAATCAACACAGGTTGCCCCCAACCAAAACCTGTCTTTCCTGAGCCCCTTTAGACCTCTAATTTATACTGTCTATATCTGGTTTATACAATTATCTACAGTGGGAAGTAATTTTCTCCCCCAGCAGGTGGCACTCTGAATCATACAGACAGGAAGGCTGGGGTTTTCCTTGCTATAGGATGGTATAGGTAATGGGAGCTCTCATCACAGTGTCCTATAAAGCATTGTTCAAGAGCAGCTTCCTTGGCTTGTTACTCCAAAGAAAGTTGAGTTGGAGGCATATGTAAAAATGGCAACAAGTTCTGCCCCAACAACAACCACCTATACAGAAGCAGAAGGATACAGTGGGGAAAACGCTGGATTTGAACCAGAGGACCTGGGTTCAGATGTCCAGTTCTACCACTAGTAGTACTAGTGGAAGAGGGAAAGGGAATAAACATTCATCAAGGACTTTCTGTACTGTGCTAAGGGCATTAACAAATATCTCATCTGAACTTCACAAAATCCTGCAAGGTAGGTGCTGATATTATACCAATATTATAGATGAAAAAAAAAAACTGAAGTTAAGCGACTTTCCCAAGGGATCACAAAGTCAGTATCTGAGGCTCAATTTGAACCCAGGTCTTTCAGAATCCAAACTCAATACTCTTATCTACTGTATTTCCTAGCTGTCTCCTACTCTGTATGCCTCAGTTTCCTTATTTGTAAAAAGGAAAGTATTGGATTAAATGATCTCTAATTCCAAGCATGCTATTCTTTTTGCTTTCTGGCAAATTGGGGTGGGGAGACCCTCTTTGTTGGAACTTCAAAGTAGGGCCTATATACAAGCAAGCCCAATTAAGAGTGATTCATATTTATACCTATTTAGTTGACTAGTTACCTATATTCCAGAATATTTGATAATAATTTCTTTTAGAAACAGAGCCTCTAATATAATACAAACAAAATACAATACAAATCAAACAAAAATGAAGACATAATTATCACTATTTGTATAACACAAATATATATACACACATATATGTATGTATGTGTGTATATATATAATTTATATATGCAAGTTATATATATACATTTTTTAATTTATATATACATATAAATTATATATATATACATATTTATATATATACAATTTTTAGTCCAGGTAGGGGGGAGGGATAGGAAACAACATACCTGGCTGACATATTATTTTCAGGAAGAAGTGGAATTTCTAAAACTTTTGTGCTGGCAATTATTATTTCTTGGCTAGCAGTAGCAACGGTCTTCCCAGTGATTCGGTGCACCTGGTAGAAAGCATGTGGCCGTAGGTAGCGATCATCTGCTGTTCCAATGAACATCTGTAGATTTATTGGTTTTTCGTTATACCCCAGGAGCTAAATAGAAAAAAAAATACACATACATTTATGTTTCTAAAGTATAACAAGAACACTGACAGTATGACTGCTTTCTTATTATTTCATTCTTTCTATTTAGGTATGTGCTAAGAGGTATCCCCCCCTCCTAGCACAGTGCCTGACATACAGTAGGCACTTAATAAATGCTTGCCGATCAACTGATCTAAGCATTCTACTCATTGTATTCACAGAACATAAATAAAATGCCTATTAAACAAATACTAGTAAGACCTAAACTAATAGTTGTGGATTAATTCCAAATTTGGGGTATTTCTTTATAAAGGTAAAGAGCTTGGAGGAGCAAGAAAAATGTATCAAAAAACTAAATTCTTTATTTCTATCTTAAACTCTTATCTTCTATCCAAGTAACAACTAACCATAAGACAGAAAGGGCAAGGACTAGATAAATGAGGTTGTGACTTGCCCAGGGTCACACAGCTAGGAAGTGTCTAAGGGATCAAATTTGAACCCAGGTCCTCTCAACACAAGGTTAATCTTAATGATTTGGCCATCTGTGTGTAAAGTACAATAGACACTCCTCCAGGAGACCAATCAGGAATTAGTCTGCAGATCTGTTTTGGAGTAGTAGTCTACTGCCCCAAGATTTTATTCAAAGGCAGAGTTGTGGGATTTTACTTGCCTGTTTTATAAAAAATCATGTACCCCATAGCTTTTAAATTCTTTAAACTCTTTAGTTCAGGTCACTGATCTCTATACTTTCAGAAACACTTCATTTGAAAAGTAAGATCAAAAGAAAAAATGACTAGAAAAGCTTAATGTTCTCTCTCTTAGAAGAAAGCAACCCAAAGTGATAATCTGTTAGGAATATCACTATAGGCAACCTATTAATCAAAGAAAGTTAAAGTATAAAGCTAAGTATGTAAAGGAAATACTTATCGCATATCAGTTAAATCTCACTTCAAGGCACTATTTATAGAGTGCTTTTAAACTTTCAAAATGCTTTTGTATCATATCTCATTTTATGAAGGAGATAGGGCAGGTATTACTAGAAGACCATTGTAGATATTCATTATAAGCAAATGCTTATTACTAAGCACTCAATGATGCCTTTACTGATTTTTCATTTCTTCTGACATCTCCAAAAGATAAATCAGTTTCAAAACTACCCTTAGCACCAACTAGCTCCTCCTCTCAACTTCCTACTCTCATTCTCACAGCCAGAGAGGCTTAAAATCTTAGAATCATTTTTGATTAATAACAGCTCACATTTCTTTGCAGAATCCAAAATTCTACTTCTATATAACCTATCTAGGTAGATAAAACAAATTTTAGTTTTGCCATTTTCAGATATAGAAAACAAGGGTCAGGTATTAAGTTACTTATGGCAGTATCACACAGCTAACAAGCAGCAGTCAGAAATCAACCTTAATCTGCCAAAATCTGGTGATTTTTCCTATTATACTATGATATTCAATCTTTTTAAACACCCTACTGTCTATCTAATCAGTACCAAATTTGTAAACTTTTCCCTTAAAATAACTTCTATGGGGAGCTGGGTGGCTAAGTGGATTGAGAGCCAGGCCTGGAGATGGGAGGTCCTGGTTTCAAATCTGAAATCAGATACTTCTCAGCTGTGTGACCCTGGGCAAGTTACTTAACCCCTATTGCCTAGCCCTTACTGCTCTTCTGCCTTGGAATGAATACAATAGAGTCAGTCAGTATTTATTTTAAGAGAGAAGATAAGGTTTAAAAAAAAAATTCTTAAAATTAAGGAAATTCATGTTTGCCAGATCCAAGAGGTAGGGAGGAGAAGCAAGGAAAGGAGATGATTTGAATCACATAACTTCAGAAAACTTGTGTGGAAATTTATTGCACATAACTGGTAAAGAGATTACAAAAAAAATTTTTTTTGAGAAAATTAATTTTCCTTAAAAAAAAAAAATCACAACCCTACTGCCATTAACTTCGTTAAAGTTTTCATATACCTTGGACCATAGTGAAAGATTCCTAGCTGCCCTCTTAGAATGCCAATAGCAGACAAATATTTCTTTCTTTTTTTGGCAGGGTAAGAATATCAGTTTACTGATTAGCACAGCATCATAACCAATAAAGGAACATAGATCATTGGTCTTTTTGACAACCAAAGACCTTGAGGGTCCTGGATCAGGTAGGCACACTTTTGGGAGCTCACTTAGCTTCCTTGAAAAGTCCAAGGCATCTCTAATTGGCTTACAGACAAATCTTTCTTAAACATTACTGTTTTTTCTTTTCTTTGTTCTGGTAATGTTTTATTACCCTCCCCCCCTTACATGTAATTAAAATGTTTGGTGTTTATTTCCTAACATTTTGAGTTCTACACTCTTTTTCTTTTTCTTCCCTTCCCTGTCCCTGAGAAGGAAGCAATTTGTTATTGGTTATGCATGTGCTTTCATACACATTTCCATATTTATCATGTGAAAAAAATAAAGCAAAAAAATCATCTGCTTCCATCTGCATTCACACTCTAAATATCATCTTAATTAAATTATTTCAGTGTTTAAAAAGTTTCAATGTCTTGCTGTTTCCAAGACATAAAATCAAAATTTTCTATTTGACTTTCAAGGTTCTGCATAATTTGGCCCCAACTCACATACCTTTGTCCTCAGGCATAATCAAATCAGTATGATAACAACATTGTGTGCAATCTTGTTAATATACCTTTGCTCCTGATCCCTACTCTGAAATATCCTTATCTTTTCTCTATCCAACTTCTCTCTAGTATTTATCCTTTAAGGCAATATAGTAGAAAGAGAAGTGGAGCTGAAGCTAGAAATCTTGATTCAAATTCTAGGTCTTCCATTTATTAGTTTGTGAGCTTAGGCCAAGTAGCCAATACTAAGTTCTAAGGCAGTAGAGTGGTAAGGGATAAGCAGTGGGAGTTAAGTGACTCGTCTAGGGTCACACAGCTAAGAAGTCAGGGGTCTTTAGGATCCTCTGGCTGAAATTCTATTGAAGGCCATTTAGATGGAAATGGTTCTTCTGGAATTGTGGATCATTTACTTTGCTGATTCCATTTGGTTTTCTCCAAAAGTTTTTGTTTTGTCTTATTCATTCATTTATTTTTGAAAAATTGAAAAATCATTTAAAGTTTTTTATCTCTACATTTTCAGTCTTGCCAGAAGGCAGAAGATAATCTTTGTGGGTTCTAATGCTACTTGGTCTAAGGGTAGGAAGATGATTTTTCTCATCCAAAAATCATAACTTTCTAAGTCACTTGTAACAAGAATTTCATACATCTATTTGTAGACAACAAAAACGTCCTCAGTTAGAATAAAGTCTAATTTTAATCTCAACTTGAAAAAATTTTCCATTGTTAGTCAATAGTATAAAAAGTGCTAGACTTACAGAGTAGGTCCAAATTGTATTTTGCCATTTCCTAGCTGTATAACTTTACACATGTCACTTAACTTTTTCATCACTGTAAAATGAAGGCTAGATGGCTTTAAAGGTATCTCATAACCCTTAATTTATGTTTAGTGGTTTTTAACACAAGTTTAATCGGGTGGTCTAAAGCCAAACCTTATTTAAGTACATAATTTCTAAGCTATAGGTGACAGGATTTCTCCTTGTCTTAATATTTTAAAACTATTATTGTGGTTCTTAAAATTTCACACTTCCAATCTGCCCATTTCTGCCCTTCTAAAGGAATTTGTACACATGAAAAAGTGTTCTAAATCTCTTATAATCAGAGATGCAAAACAAAAACAACTCTGAGGTATCACCTCACACCTAGCAGGTTGACTAACATGGCAGCAAAGGAAAGTAATGAATGTTGGAGGAGATGTGGCAAAGTTGGGACATTAACACATTGCTGGTGGAGTTGTGAACTGATCCAACCATTCTAGAGGGCAATTTGGAACTATGCCCAAAGGGCAACAAAAGAATATCTACCCTTTGACCCAGCCATAGCACTGCTGGGTCTGTACTCCAAAGAGATAATAAGGAAAAAGACCGTACAAGAATATTCATAGCTGTGCTCTTTGTGGTGGCAAAAAATTGGAAAATATGGGGATGCCCTTCAATTGGGGAATGACTGAACAAACTGTGGTATCTGTTGGTGATGGAATACTATTGTGCTAAAAGGAATAATAAAGTGGAGAAGTTCCATGGAGACTGGAACAACCTCCAGGAAGTGATGCAGAGCGAAAGGAGCAGAACCAGGAGAACATTGTACACAGAGACTGATACACTGTGGCAAATCAAATGTAATGGACTTCTCCTTTAGTGGCAATGCAGTGATCCTGAACAACCTGGGGGGATATAGGAAAAAGACCACTATCCACACCCAGAGGAAAAACTGTGGGAGCAGAAACACAGAAGAAAAACAACTGCTTGATTACGTGGGTCGAGGGGATATGGCTGGGGATGTAGACTTTAATGATTATCCTAATGCAAACATCAACAACATGGAAACAGTTTCTGATCAAGGATACATGTAAAACCCAGTGGAATTGCACATTGACTATAGGAAGGGGTGGGGGAGGGGAGAGAGGGAAAGAATATTATTCTTGTAACCAAGGAATAATGTTCTAAATTAACTAAATAAAATTTTCCAAAAAGAAAAAGGAATTTGTATTCTAATGGCATAGAGCATTATAATCCTTTCCATAAATCTTCAAGATGCTATATCAAAGTCCACGCCTTCAGCCAAATTTTTATACACGTCACCTTTGAGCCATTTTGTACAGAAGCACAATATTTTCTTTGGATTGACTTGTTTTCCACGTCTCACAATTGTCATTTGTTTCATTAGGTGAGTAATTACTTATTGTCCCCATCTGATAAAAGCATGGCCTCCAATTTTTCCCTGGCCATTCCACTGGGATTTAAGTCAATTGAAATCATGCTCATCTTGTACTTAAAGGGTCATAAATTTAGAGCCAGAAAGGACTTTAGAGATCAACTAGTGTAATTTTTCTCCTATGACAAATGAAAACAATGAGGCCTACGGCATTTAAGTGACTTGCTCATGGTCACATAAATTAATAAGCACTTATTAAGCTTCTTATATGCTATGCACACTATGCTAAGCACTGGTATATAGAAAGAAAATGGAAAAACAATCCCTGCCCTCAAGGAGTTTACAATAGAATAAGGAAGACATGAATAATTTTGTTCTAACAATTTTTATACAAGATAAATCTCAGACTTGAAGGAAACCAAGAGGCAGAGTTCAGGAAGGAGAAAATTCTAGGCAAAAGGGAGTCAGTGAAAATGTAGAGTTAGGAAATGGAGTGTTTTGAGCAAGAAACAGCAATAAGGCCAATGTCATTGGATTCTAAATTATGTGGAGAAGGGACTAAGTTGTAAGAAGACTGCAAAGGTAAGAAGGGGCTAGGTTATGAAGGGCTTAAAAAAAAATGGCAGAGGATTTTATATTTGATTGATTGGGGAAGCAAGGAGTTAGGAGGGAGTTCCTCATGTTGCCAAGGCTAATTTCACCTTCACAATATTGCTGAAAGGGCCTGACCTCATGTTTAGATTACTGTGATAGCCTGCTGGTGTGTCTGCTGCTTCAAATTCATTCAGCCACCAACGACATTCCTAAAGCAAAAGTCCTATCCTATCACTTTCCTACTCAGTAAACTCTAGTAGCTCTCTATAGCCTCCAGAATCAAACATAAAATGTTCTATTTGATATTCAAAGCCCTTCATAACCCAGCTCTCTCCTACCTTTCTAGCCTTCTTTTATCTTCCTCCTCACCATGTCCTCCTCAATCCAGTGACACTGGCTTCCTGGCTCTCCCATGAATATGACACTCCACCTCTGGCTCCAGGTATTTATTCTGGTTGTCCCCCAAGCCCGGAATGCTCTCACTCCTCATTTCTGCTTCCTGGCTTCTTTGGTTTCCTTTAAGTCCCAATTAAAAACCCATATCTATAGTAGAGATGTTAAAAAGTTACTTAGAAATGTTAAATAAAAATACAGGAAAACATAGATAATGCTAATTTGTGGTCAATAGGTGGCCAGTAGGAATCCACTTGTTTCTATTTGGGGTTGTCACTACTATTCTATAGGAGGTTTTTTACAACTTCTCTTAATTCTATTAAAAATACTTGAAAGCATAGGTATAAATGAATTTTTTCTTAGATTAATAAGAAGTATATATTTTAAACAATCAGCAAACATTATCTATAATGGGTATAAGTTAGAAGCCTTTCCTATAAGATCAGGGGTAAAACAAGGATGTCCATATCACCAATATTATTTGATATTATATTAGAAATGCTAGCAACAATCTACCTCCAGAGAAAGAATTATTGGAGTAAGAATGCAGATGGAAGGGCATGACTTATCACTTATTTGGGTATATGTTTTAGGGTTTTGGTTTTATAAGATTATTCATTTACAAAAATGAATAATATGGAAACATGTTTTACATGATAATACATATATAACCCAGAGGGAATTTCTCACCAGTTCCAGGAAAGGGTAAGGAAAAAGAGAGAGAGAGAGACAATTTGGATCACCTAACTTTGGAAAACTCATATGGAAATCTATTAAAAAATTTTAAAAGAAAAAAAGAAAATGCTTAGCAATAGCAATGAGAAAAAAAGAAACTCAAGTTATCAAAATGGGCAAAGGTAATAAAACTATCTCTTTTCATGGATGATATGATATATATATAAAATTCTAGATTTAACTAAAAAATTAATCAAAACTATCAATAATTTTAGTCATGTCATAGGATATAAAATTCCACATAAATCATCAGCATTTTAATACATCACTCCTGAAAAAAGATGTAGTAAGAGATAATCTTTTAAATTAACCATAGATAGAATACAATCCCTAGGAGTGTATTTTTGCAGCTCTTTTTGTAAAAATAAAGAAATATAAACTAAAGGGATGTCTAGCGATTGGAAAATGGCTGAACAAGTTGTAGCATATGGTTGAAATGGAATATTAGTGTGGCATATGAAAAGATAACCAAAAAGATCACAAAAAAAACCTGGAAAAGACTTACGTGAAATGATGTGAATATGTAAATGGCGTAGAAATAATACTGTATGATGATCAACTATAAATGAGTTAACTGTTATCAATAAGGCAAGGAGCCAGGACAACTCCAAGGGACTCATAATGAAAAAGGATATCCACAGCCATTGAAGGAATAGATCACTGATGGCCAACCTATGGCATGAGTACCAAAGGTGGCACATAAAGCACTCTCTGTGGGCACATGCACTGCATCGCCCACCCCTCAGCCCGGCAGCCCAATGGGAGTACTTTCTCCCTCCCCTGTGTGTGTGTGTGTGGGGGGGGGGGAGGCACCACACAAGGTCTTTCTGGTGCATGGCATGTGGTCTCTAAAAGGTTTGCCATCACTGGAATTGATAAGAGTCCAAATGCAAATTTGAACATTCCATTCATTACTTTATTTCCCCCACATTTTTCCGCTAGTGTATGCTATATGTGTCTTGTTTTGACACATGACAAATATGTAAATATATATTATATGATATTATATATACAACTGCCTTCTTAGGGCAAAAAAAGAATAATGTTCAAAGAATACTGAATCTCAAATTCTCTCCCTCTATCCCCACTGAAATGGCAAACAATTTCATACAGATTTTGCATGTGCTATCATGTAAAACATTTTTCCATATTAATCCTTTTGTGGAAGGACAATTAAACAAAAAAGTTTTTAAGAGAAAAAAATCTGCTTTGGTCTGGATTATAACTCCATTAATTTTTTCTCTGGAAGCAGATGGCATTTTTTATCATGAAAACAATCTTTGAGATTGTTTTGGATCATTGTATAGCTAAGAATAGCAGTTATTCACAATTGTTCATTGTAAAGTATTTCTTTTACTGTCAATGTTCTCTTGGCTCTGTTTATTTCATTCTGCTTCAGTTCATGTAAGTCTCTCCAGGTCTCTCTGAGCAACTTCTGCTTGTCATTTCTTACAGCACAATAGTATTTATTCCATTACAATCATACTATAACTTACACAGCCATTCCGCAATTGATGGGTATCCCCTCACTTGCCAGTTCTTTGACCCCCTAAAAAAGAGCTGCTGTAAATATTTTTGTACATATTTTTCCTTTTTGTTTTTTAACTCTGAGATACAAACCTAGTAACAGTATTGATGGGTCAATGGTATGTACTATTTTATAGCCCTTCAGGCATAGGTCCAAATTGCTCTCCCAATGTATTAATTAGTTGGCAACTCCTCCAACAGTGCATCAGTGTCTCAATTTTCCCACTTCCCAGCAAGTTTTGTCATTTCCTTTTCTGTTGTAAATAACCAATCTGACAGGTGTGAGGTGGTAACAAAATTGTTTTAATTTGTATTTCTCTAATGAATAGTGATTTAGAACTTTTTTTCATGACTATAGAGAACTTTAATCACTTTGAGAACTTCCTATTCGTATCCTCTGACCATTTATCAATGGGGAATGACTTGTATTCTTCTATATTCAACTCATTTTTCTATGTATTTGAGAATGTATAAGAGAGAGACTGGTAAAAAAATATTTGTACCATCTTGATTTCTCTGTATTACTCTTTATCCTATTCCCCTCTGCTTAGTTTCTGACCACCACCCTCCCCTAATTTGCCCTCTTTTCTATCAACACTGCTCCTCCTTCTCTTATCCCCTTCTATTTTCCTGTAGTATAATATAGATTTCTACCCAATTGATTGTGTATGTTCTTCCCTCATTGTGCCAATTCTGATGAGAATAAGATTGACATGCTTCCCCTCCCACTTCCCCATCTTTCCAACACTGTAAAAGCTCTTTCAAACCTCTTTTATGTGCAATAATTTACCCCATTCCATTTTCCCTTTCCCCCTCCTCCCAGTGCATTTCTCTTTCTCATGCCTTAATTTTATTTTTTATTCAACTCACATCCTGACCCTCACTACTCCTTCTTAACTGCCCTATTAATGATAAGGTCCTTGGGAGTTATAAGAATTATCTTCCCATGTAGGTATGGAAACAGTTTAACTTTGAATGTCTTTTCATTTCTCTTTCCCATTTACCTTTTTGTGATTCTCTCGAGTCTTTTATTTGAGAGTAAAATTTTCCATTCAGCTCTGGTTTTTTTCATTAGGAATGTTTGAGAATAGGGGGCAGAGCCAAGATGCCAGCTTAGGAGCTGTAACCCATCTGATAATCCTTCTAAACCAATATTTATATCGAGCTTCAAAGAAAAAAGAAATCCAAAAGCAACAAGAAGTCATGTGACTCTCCTACTGAAATCAAATTGAAAGGTAGGTACAGTTCATCTATTTTCAAGGGAAAAAGGAGAGACACCCTCCCCCATCCAGCACACTGAGACCCATGATAAGACTGGGCACTGTGTGAGACACCTGGGCAGAGATGACAGCCCGAGGGTTTACCTCAGACCCATCACATGTGGCCCAAGCCTCTGAAAACAGCTGGTAGGGAGGAACTTGAGGGAACCATCAGGTGGGACACCCACCATGTGGAAACCTGCGAAAATATCAGGCTGTCTGTGAGACCTGGGAAGAGATGATAGCCACAAGGTTTCGCCTCTGAGCCACCACATGTGGTCTAGGGCTAAAAAGAACTGGCAGGGAGAAAAGGAAAGGGGGGAGGAGTAGATGCCCACACCTGGCCCCCTCTGTCTGCTGGCAACAGTGAAAAATTTGCCCCAGGGCAAGCCAGTTCATCAGGTTAGCTCAACCAGTTAAAACCAGTTGAATCCAGTTTACCGGCAAAGGACTGAGAAAAGAGAAGATTTGGTCTCAAGGCAAAACAGCTCAAACATTCTGTTTCAGTAAATCATTAGAGACAAGTCTATATAGAGTCCATAGTCCACAGGGCAGAAGAAAAAAAAAAAGAAAATACAATGAGTAAACAAGAGGGGGGGGGGGATAATTGAAAGCTTCTATGGGGGTAAGGACCAAGGAATATTTGAAAGGCCTTTATTTCATTAAATACCCATTTTCCCCCTGAAGTACTATGATCAATTTTGCCGGGGGATTCTTAGTTGAAGTCCCAGCTCCTTTGCCCTCTGGAATATCCTATTCCAGGTTCTCTGATCCTTTATTGTAGAGGCTGCTAAATCTTGTGTTATTCCTGACTGTGGTCCCATGACATTTGAATTGTTTCTTTTTGGCCACTTGCAATATTTTCTCCTTGACTTGAGAGTTCTTGAATTTGGCTTTAATATTTCTGGGAGCTATTCTTTTGGGATATCTTTCAGGTGGGGACTGGTAGATTCTTTAAATGTTTATTTTGTCCTCTGGTTCTAGAATATTAAGACAGTTTTCCTTGGTAATTTCTTGAAAGATGATGTCTAAGCTCACATTCTGATCAAGGCTTTCAGGTAGCTCAATAATTCTTAGATTATTTCTCTTGTATTTATTTTCTAGGTCAGTTGCTTTTCCCATGATATATTTCACATTTTCTTCTTTTTCATTTTTTTACTTTAACTGTTTCTTGATGTCTTGTGGAGTAATTAGCTTCCACTCACCCAATCTAATTTTTAAGGCAGGATTTTCTTTAATTTGTTATTATTATTATTATTATTATTATTATTCCAATTACATATAATAGCACATTTCCATATCAGTTTTCTGAAGTTTTATGATCCAAATTGTCTCCTTCCCTCCTCTATTCCAGAGATGGCAAGCAATTCAATCTGGATTATACATATTGAAGGAATAAGACATAATGAATCCTAAAAATATGAATATATAGTCAAAGCTGATTTCAATGAACAATGGTTCAAGGGTCAGTCACAGCAAGATGTGGTTGCAAAGGCAATTGTGGCTCTATATTTAATAATTCACAAGATTGATTTACACTGAACTCTTCTATCAGAAAATTGGCTTGGGGATGAAATTATCTGGCAAGGGAATTGAACTTCTCTTGACCTTTGCTAGATGTCACCCATTCAACTTCATGCAGAGAAAACAGAGATGGGTAGTCTGCAAAATTTCTAAAGCACACAAATGTTTCAAACCCTTCTGTGAGTTAGCAGAATAGAAATCCTGTCATTGAGTTAAGCCTCAGGAAGATCCCTGAATAGATATGAAGTCAGATTCTGGTGGAAACAAGCTTCACACAGGTATCTGAATTTTCAATCAACAAATTTAGGAATCAACTTCCTTTCCCACAGAACATGTAAGCCCTTGTAAAATGTTGCACTCCTGTGTGAAAACATTTGTTGTCTCTTTTGTTTTGCGAATTGACTGGAGTTCTCATTGGTCTATTTATATTTGAATATACTCCTTAAGCTGCTGCTAACCTAAGCAGTTTGCGTAAGCTGTTTCCAAACTCTGTGTCTGTGTCTCTTTACTCTGAAGCTTTCATTTTAATCTCTTACTCAGCCCCTTGTTTTTGAGTCCCAGTTTCCCTCTATAGGTCAGAAGAATCCACTTGTGTCTTGTTTACTGGCTGGCAGATACAAATATGTTATCATGCAAAACATTTCCATTTTGTTCATTTTTGAAAGCAACTAATCTTAAAAAACCAAAACCCCAAAACATAAACTCAAATAAACAAGTGAAAAATTGTATGCTTTTATCTGCATTCCTACTCCAACAGTTCTTTCTCTGGAGGTAGATAACATTCTTTGTCATAAGTCCTTCAGAATTGTCCTAAATCACTGAATTGCTGAGAATCTCA
This sequence comes from Monodelphis domestica, assembly GCF_027887165.1. NCBI lineage: Eukaryota > Metazoa > Chordata > Mammalia > Didelphimorphia > Didelphidae > Monodelphis > Monodelphis domestica. The sequence goes on along the minus strand of NC_077227.1, from coordinate 696,283,710 downwards.
CATTTGATCATCCCACAATATTGCATTGATCATGTACAATGTTCTTCTGGTTCTGTTTCATCAGTTCTCTGCATCAGTTCATATAGATCTTTCGAGTTCTTTCTGAAATCATCCTGTTCATAATTCTTCATAGTATAATAGTATTGCATCATCATTATGTGCCACAATTTGTTTAGCCATTCCCCAATGAATGGACAGCCTTTCAATTTCTAGCTCTTTGCTACCACAAAAAGAGCAGCTATAAATATTTTTGTACAAGTAGGTCCTTTCTCCTTTTTTATGATTTCTTTGGGAGACAGACCTAGTAGTAGTAGTACTAGATCAAATAGTATATATTGTTTCATAGCCCATTGGGCACAATTCCAAATTTAGACACAATTTTCTTGAGTTTTATACCTCCTTTTCTATTTGGCCAATTCTACTTTGTAAAGAGTTCTTTTTCTCAGTGAATTTGTGTCCCTCTTCTTCCATATGGACAATTCAGCCTTTTTAAGAAGTTCTCTTCAAAATTAAAAAAATAAAATAAAAATAAAAAAAGAAGTTCTCTTCACTGGATTTTTGTGCCTCTTTTACAATTGGCCTATTATGGCTTTTAAGGAATTAATTTATTCAGTATATTTTTGTGCTTCCTTTACCAAGCTGCTGATTCTTTTTTCATAATTTTCATGTATCACTTTCATTTCTTTTCCCAATTTTTCTTCTACCTCTCTTCAAATCTTTCTTGACTTCATTAATTTTGGGGGTTTGAGAGCAATTCTTATTTTTCTTGGATGCTTTGGATGCAGCAGCGTTTACTGTTGTCTTCTGATTTTGGGTTTCGGTCTTCTGTCACCAAAATAATGTTTTATGTTGTTTCCGGATCCCCCCCTCTCATTTTCCAGCCGTTTTCTTTTCTTTTCATTTAAAATATCAGTGTTAAAGCTGGGCTCTGTAATGTGGTAAAGAGAGCACTGTTCCAAGCTATAAGTTCTTTGTGTAGCTCTCAGGATCTACCAGGCTTTCAGTTCTTCCAGAGTGGTATGATGTAAGGAGAGGTTTGTTTAATACTTTCCAGGACTGTGAGTAACCACAATCTCTTTTCCCCCTGCAACCCTGTGGCCACAAGCATTGGTGTGTGCTAGTGCAGGAGCAAGACTGCACCCTAGGACTGCTTCCTGGATCTGTGTATTGGTAATGCAACAAGAATCAACAAAACTCTTATACCCAGAAGCAGCAAAGGGACTCCTGTAATCTCCTTCAGAGCAGTTGACCAACCTTCCTTACCATCTGTGTCTGAGAGAGCTCCATAGGTCTTTGCTGCTGATTCAACTATGCCAGCCTACCTTGGCGCACTGCACTCCACTTCCACCCCAATGCAATAAATATTTTGTGCCAGCCTTTTAAGTTGTTTTGGGCTGAAAAATTATTTTACCCCATCTTTTTGTGGGTTATATTGCTCCAAATTCATTGAAGTGTTATGTCATAGTTTTTTGGAGGGTAATTTGGTAGAGATCAGGTGGGTCTGTGTACCTTCTCAACCATCCTGTTTCTGCCTTCTAGACATTTTTTAACATAAATAATGTGAGAATTTGTTTCTCTTGGATAAGTTTATTATAATTTATTACGTATTTGTAACAAATCATGTGTATTGTTATTATGTTCCATATAAAAAATAAATGGTAACAAAATAAAGGTACATTGGTAACAAGTCACAAACATAGGGGAACACAAGCAGTCAAGCCAACTCACTTCTGGTGCTACAGAGCCCTGATTGTTCTTAGTGAAATCTTCATGATGCTCTCCTCCATTTATCTGCTCCATTCAAAAACTTTACTCTTGATTAGCAGGGATAATTCCTGTTTGAATCCTATTCAGGGTTTGGTTTGATTTTTTTTTCGTTCCTTGAAGCTGATTCCTGCCTAGAATACTGCCAACTTTGTATCCATGTCTCCATAGAGAGGGTATGTGGGGTGGTTTTCTGCTCTCTACTGGATCTCTCAATTCCTGAATTGCCACAAGAGAGGAGGGAGGGTAAGAAGAAACAAATCTTTAACGTCACTCTCACCCCGGGGGGTGTGTGTGTGGGGGGGTGTCATACTCCACAAAACTGCTCCCTGCTTAGACAGTGCTAAACTCTTAAACTGCTTCTATGTATGTCTCAAGTCTGGTTTTTTTGTCCTTTAAAAGCCATCTAGGAGATGCCCAGTGAATGGTCAGGTGACACTTTATAATTCAGAGATCTTTTTTTTACTTCATTAAGATTTAGGAGCTCTATTCTGCTAAATATACTTTCTGTGATTACATCATTTGGGGAAAGGAAAGATGAGATGAAATCACCCTACTCCTGTTACAAATAAATGATGTCTCTCCTAAATCTTGTGCATGAAATCAGAAATATTTTGGAAGTGACTGATAATTGTTTAGTCTCAATTCTTCTGTCTAGCAAACTAAATTTGCCTTCCAGAACCTCATCGATTCATCAACACCCACACAGACCACAACCAATAGTTGCTATTTCCCCTTCAATTACTTATCTACATATCTTACAATGTCCTTACATTTCTATTCACCATGAAAATTATCCTGTGGCTCCCTCAAACCCAGATGTCTTTGTAACTAATAATTTATGTTTCCCACACCACTTCTCTCTGCTCACTGAATCCTTTTCCTAAAGGAGTATCTGTCCTCAATGTAAGAAGATATTCTGCTATCAGCTGGAAGCTATATCCCATTTAGGGTTTTATTATTCCCCTTCTCCAAGGCAGCCTGAGGGCTGACCTAATGATACTAGAATAATTCTGTAAACTATGATGATGTCCCATCAATTAGTATCTCTCTCGTTTTTCTTCTCCATCTTTTCCTCAATCAAGAGATCCTGATTCACTGAAAATTAATTTCTTTTTTCTCTAATGGTTAGAAAACCTTTAAGCTACAACCATTCTAGGGGAAGTAATTTATTTTGGTGCTATAAATTGCAGGGGTGAAATTTGTATGCTAGGTATGTTGTATGGTAGGTAACTTGCTACACTACATTTACAACTGCTACTAAAGGAGTCTTAAGTCATTTATCCTATCAATATGTTAATCAATTTCAATCAAATTCTAGTGGGGACAGGCAAAGAATATTCTCTGATTTTACCAACAATGAATTTTCTACACAGATAGTCCTTATTTTTAGTTGCAATAAATTTAAGGAAACCAGTCTTATAGTGGATAGTTTGGGGCCTGTAATAAGGAAGATTTGAGTTCAAATCTTGTCTCAGATGCAACCCATGAGACTGTGAAGTAAGTCACTTAAATCTCTGTCTGCCTCAGGTTCCTCATCTGTAAAATAGAGATGATAAGAATAACACCTATCGCTCAGGATTATTATACAAATCAAATGAGAATTGGGAAAAGTGTTTTTTAAATCTAAAAGTACTATATAAATGGTATGGTAATGTAAGTATCCCAGTGAGGACTGAAATCCAGATCTGCTAGATCCAAATCAATCCTCTTTAAACTGTATCACAGTGTCTTCTCAAGCAACTTTGTGTGAGAAGGGAAACAATGAAAGATAACTATGAAATTTCTAAATATAGGGGTAGACAAAGACCTAAGATGATTATCAATCACTACATCGGGAAGAATAATAGGAAACTAATTCAAAAAAGGTTTAGACAAACCGACAAAGTTTGAAGTGTTCATAAATTTCAATAGGAACAAACAGATGGAGTGCATACCAATAACAAGTTGTACAGGTTGGTTGATGCAGAGTATATAAAGGTTAGTAATAAAAAAGAAAGCCAGAAGGTTAAGTTGGAGCTAGACTGAAGAGGTCCTTGAAAGCTAGATTGTAGTTATTGTTGCTCATTCGGTGCCATCCAGCTCTTTGTGACCCCATATGAGGTTTTCCTGGCAAAGACACTGGAATGCTTTACCATTTCCTTCTCCAGTAGATTAAGGCAAACAGAAGTTGAATGATTTGACCAGGGTCATGCAACTTGTGACTATCTTGAGGCTGGATTTGAAAGGCCTGGGAAAAATCAGTGGTGTGAAAATTGAATTGACATAAATTAAAAGTTAGAAGACTATTACAATGAGCTTAGTGTGAGACTACTGGGATAACACTAATAATGGTGGTATTAGAATCAAATGGTTTTGTAAGAGCATTGCAATAAAACTGAAAAGATTATAAATTCAACATGATTGCAGTGGAATTCTTGTTTCTCTCCATATCCATTCTATTATATCATGATCTTCACATACTAAACGCCCAGAAAATAAGTTCATAGGAATCTGTGCAGTCATAACTGATACTTATTTTTAAGCCTCCAGTAGCAGAAGAGGGGGGAAAAAAATCACACAGTCCTATTTATCTGTCCAAACACCTATGGGCCAAGGGAGTAAGAAGCCTTGAAATATGGCATATACATTTTGTGCATGACTATTAGAATGTTATGTGTCTGCAAGGTTAGTTTGAGAAGTAATCAAATAGCATTTATCCAAGAATCTGTTAGGTGAATGTAGAAGGAAAAGATATTATAAGTCATTCTTTAGATAATATATAAAAGCATTTTAAGAAAGGGAAATGAGCAAAGATATATATGCAGTAAAAGGCATGGGTGGGCTTTACAAAAAGATAAGACTGGGACTTCCGGGTAAACATGGCAGCAATCTATATGCAAATTGCTTCCTCTCCCCCAAACCAAACAAAATAGACTACCTCAAAAGAGCATAAAAATCATCTTTAGAAGATCAGAGGGACACTCCAGCAGCCCACAGCAATGAAGGTACGTGGGGTTTGAACACTTCCACACTATAAGAGGGAGAGAAAGCTTGCTGCCAAGCGTGAGCTGAGCTGAGCTGCCCTCCCCTACCCTGGAGTAGGGACCAGCGCACTCAACGGAGATAGTGAGTGAGTAAGAAACATCTCTGCAGTGACTGGGGATGAATATTTACAAAAATATAAATTGCCTAGACTAACAGAAGAAGAAATAGAATTCTTAAATAATCCCATATCAGAAAAAAAAATCCAACAGGCCATCAAAGAACTCCCTAAGAAAAAAATCCCCAGGGCCTGATGGATTCACTGGGGAATTCTATCAAACATTCAAAGAACAGCTAACCCCGATACTATACAAACTATTTGACATAATAAGCAAAGAGGGAGTGCTACCAAACTCCTTTTATGATACAAATATGGTACTAATTCCAAAGCCAGGTAGATCAAAAATGGAGAAAGAAAACTATAGACCAATCTCCCTAATGAACATAGATGCAAAAATCTTAAACAGGATACTAGCAAAAAAGGATTTAGCAAGTGATCAGGAGGGTCATTCACTATGATCAAGTAGGATTCATACCAGGAATGCAGGGCTGGTTCAATATTAGGAAAACCATCCACATAATTGACCATATCAGCATGCAAACCAACAAAAAACACATGATTATTTCAATAGACTCAGAAAAAGCCTTTGATAAAATAAAACACCGATTCCTATTGAAAACACTAAAAAGCACAGGAATATAAGGGTCGTTCCTAAAAATAATAAACAATATATATCTAAAACCATCAGCTAACATCATCTGCAATGGGGATAAACTAGATGCATTCCCAATAAGATCAGGAGTGAAATAAGGATGCCCATTATCACCTCTATGATTTAACACTGTACTAGAAATACTAGCAGTAGCAATTAAAGAAAAAGAAAATGAAGGCATTAAAATAGGCAATATCACTCTTTGTGGATGATATGATGGTCTACTTAAAGAATCCTAGAGAATCAACAAGAAAGCTAATCGAAATAATCAACAACTTTAGCAAAGTTGCAGGATACAAAATAAACCCACATAAGTCATCAGCATTTCTATATATTTTCAACACAGCTCAGGAGCAAAAACTAGAAAGAGAAATCCCATTCAAAATCACCTTAGACAAAATAAAATACTTGGGAATCTATCTCCCAAGACAAACACAGGAACTATATGAACACAACTACAATACATTCTCCACACAATTAAAACTAGACTTGAGCAATTGGAAAAACATTAACTGCTCATGGGTAGGATGAGCCAATATAATAAAAATGATCATCCTACCCAAACTTATCTATTTTGTGCCATACCCATTAAACTTCCAAAAAAAATTTTTTTTTACTGAATTAGAAAAAACCATAACAAAGTTCATTTGGAAGGACAAAGGATCAAGGATATCCAGGGAAATAATGAAAAAAATACTGTCAACATGGAATTTAGGAATCCCAAACTTGTGGCCTAGTGGGATCTGATGAACCCCAATTTTAGATTTAGTTTGTAGATTGGAGACCCCAAAAACTTGTCCTTGTTCCCTGTTCCCATGAGAATCTACCCTGAAGGGAAATAATGACCCTGAGTGAGATAAACATATGCTACGGACATTCTTCTTTTAGGTAGCATCCCCTATTGTATTAGAACCTTTCTCAGGAAGGTCAGACCTGGGCATGAACCATCTTTTAGTAATCATTGTAAGCACCCTAGCTTCTAGCTATGATTGTATCTTGTCAGTGTAGTTTGAACACTCCCATTTTCCTTGTAGCCATAGTGATGTCAATCATCTTTCCCTGCCCCTGGATTTCCAAAGGGTATATAGGTTCCCCAAATTCTTTTGTTCCCCAGAGTCCATCCTGAGTCAGTGGCACTCCCAGGGGCTAGTGACCAGGGCGTCTTGACTCTGTGCAGTCATGGGAAGCAGCTCTGTTGTCATATTAGTAGCGCTAACCCCTTTTCCCTTAATTAAAGAGTGATTTTGACTATTTAATAGTTCTGCATTTTTTCTAGTTGACAATACAAAGGAAGGTGGCCTTGCAGTCCCAGGTCTCAAACTATAGTATAAAGCAGTGGTCATCAAAACAATTTGGTACTGGCTAAGAGACAGAAAGGAGGATCAGTGGAATAGACCTGGGGTAAGTAACCTCAGCAAGACAGTCTATGACAAACCCAAAGACCCCAGCTTTTGGGACAAAAATCCACTATTTGACAAAAACTGGAAAATTGGAAGACAGTGTGGGAGAGATTAGGTCTAGACCAATACCTCACACCCTACACCAAGATAAACTCAGAATGGGTGAATGACCTAAACATAAAGAAGGAAACTATAAGTAAATTAGGTGAACACAGAATAGTATACATGTCAGACCTTTGGGAGGGGAAAGACTTTAAAACCAAGCAAGACATTGAAAGTCACAAAATGTAAAGTAAATAATTTTGATTACATCAAATTAAAAAGGTTTTATACAAACAAAACCAATGTAACCAAAATTAGAAGGGAAGCAACAAATTCGGAAACAATCTTCATAACAAAAACCTCAGACAAAGGTTTAATTACTCAAATTTATAAAGAGCTAAACCAATTGTACAAAAAATCAAGCCATTCTCCAATTGATAAATGGGCAAGAGACATGAATAGGCAGTTTTCAGCCAAAGAAATCAATACTATTAATAAGCACATGAAAAAGTGTTCTAAATCCCTGATAATCAGAGAGATACAAATCAAAACAACTCTGAGGTATCACCTCACACCTAGCAGACTGGCTAACACAACAGCAAAGGAAAGTAATGAATGCTGGAGGGGATGTGGCAAAGTCGGGACATTAATTCATTGCTGGTGGGGTTGTGAATTGATCCAACCATTCTGGAGGGCAATTTGGAACTATGCCCAAAGGGCGATAAAAGACCGTCTGCCCTTTAATCCAGTCATAGCACTGCTGGGTTTGTACCCCAAAGAGACAATAAGTAAAAAGACTTGTACAAGAATATTCATAGCTGCACTCTTTGTGGTGGCCAAAAATTGGAAAATATGGGGATGCCCTTTAAGTGGGGAATGGCTGAACACATTATGGTATATGTTGGTGATGGAATACTATTGTGCTAAAAGGAATAATAAAGTGGAGGAATTCCATGGAGACTGGAACGACCTCCAGGAAGTGATGTAGAGTGAGAGGAGCAGAACCAAGAAAACATTGTACACAGAGACTGATACACTGTGGTACAATCAAACATAATGGACTTCTCCATTAGTCTAAATGCAATGTCCCTGAACAACCTGCAGGGACCAAGGAGAAAAAAACACTACCCACAAGCTGAGGACAAACGGTGGGAGTAAAAACACCGAGGAAGGACAACAGCTTGACTACAGGGGTGGAGGGGATATGATCGAGGAGAGACTCTGAACAAACACCCTACTATGAAAACCAATAGCAGGGAAATGGACTGGGGTTGAGGACACATGTGAAACCCAGAGGAATCATGTATCACCAATGGGAGGGGTAGGGGAAGGGGAAGGGGAGGGAGGAAAAATAAAAGTGATCTTTGTTTCTAATGAATAACGTTTGAAAATGACCAAATAAAATAATGTTTTTTAAAAAAAGAAAGAAAGAAAAGATAAGACTGGCTAAAATGGGTGGTATGTATGAAAGAATAATGAATAGTAAGAGTGGACAGTGGATATCCAAATGCCTGGTCTCTATGGAATCTTGAAAAGTAGGAGGCTACATGTGAATCCATAGGGAACTATCACTATGGGTTAAGAATAATGATGATGATAAGTAGGTGCTACTATTATCTTCATCTTGCTGATGGGGAAACTAAGGTTGAGATGAGTTAAAGTGATTTGCCTAGGATCAAACAGCTAGTAATTGTCTGGGAAATGATTTCAATTCAGATCTTCCTGCCTCTAAGTTCAAGATATAATAATAGCATTAATTTAGGAAGACTAATTAAGCAGTAATGTGCAGAATGAATTGGAAGAGGAAAAACTCAAGAGCTAGCCAGAGACTGTTGATGTGGCCCTGGACTAGAGTTGTAGAAGTTTGAATGAAGAAATAAATATACATGTTAAAAGGAAGAATCAGAAATGACTGAAAATAGGTAAGGAAAGAAGAAATCCTAGATGACACTAAGGGTTCAGTGTGTGGTGAACTGGGAACAGTGAGTGGAAAATTTGAAGGAAAAAAAATAGCTATTTAAGAGAATGATGAGACATGGTATTAGAAAAAAACAATTTATACTTCAAATAGCTGCAAAACATATTCCTAAAACATAGATCTAATCCTGTTTTATTTCATATTACTCTCCTTAACTTACTCTTCATTCTAGTAAAAGTAGCCTATTAACTATTTCCCTTAAATACTATTCCAGCTTCCACCTCTATGCCTTTAAAACAAAACCTTCTCCTCCCCTTTTGCAAAATGTACTTTTCTTCCCTTACTCATATTTCAAAGATTCCTTAGCTTCCTTCAAAGGACAGCTTAGGTACCAAACACTACAAGAAATCTTTCCTGATCCTTTCAGGTATTAAGCCTCTGTTTCTGTCTAGCTTACCCCCTCTCTCATAATAAAAGGGAAAAAAACAAACAAAAAAAGAAACCACCCCTTACCTTCTCTCTGAGAATCAATGCTATTGATTCCAAGGCAGAAGAGTGGTAAAGACTAGGCAATTAGAGTTAAGTAACTTGCCCAAGTCACTTGGCTAGAAAATATCTGAGACCACATTTGAACCCAGGACCTCCTGACTCTATCCACTAAGCTACCTAGCTGCCCATGTTCTCTCTTTCTTGAAACTACTTTGCATATATTTTGCAAAACCTAGTCCAGTGATGGCAAACCTATGGCACGGGGGCCAAAGATGGCATGCAGAGTACTCTCTGTGGGCACATGGTTACTCTCCCTCCTCATGCCTACCCCCAGAGTTCCTTACTAGAAAGGCAGGGGGTCGGTAGCATAGCTGCTCCCCTCCCCCTCTCCACTGTGCCTGATGACATTTTTTCACATTATCCACCCTCCATCCAGCAGCCCAATGGGAGCACACAGGTTAAGGTGGGTGGCTCACAGGCAGCAGAGCTGGAAGGTAGCAGAGAGCTCAGACCATTCCCTTCCTACTCTCCACACAGTCTATGAGAACATTCTTCACTTCACCCACCCCTTTTGTCCAGCAGCCCAATAGGAGCGTTTCCTCCCTACCCAGCATGAGGGGCATGAGGCACAGTGGGGGAGGGGAGGGACAGGACTTCATCTCTAAAAGATTCATCACCACTATCCCAGTCTATGCTTATGCCCATTTTACTATAGCTTCCAACAGAATACAAAGTCCTTGAAGGTCCTTGAATGTAAGATCCTTGAAGACAGTAACCATTTCATCACTTTATTTGTATTCCTAGCATTTAAATGCCTTGTGCTATTGTTTATTGAACTGAACACATACTCAAAAGATTAGATACAGATTTGTAGTTAATCCACACAAAGTTAAATAGTCAAATGAGATAATAATTGTAAAGCACCTGGGTACAAATAGGTGCTATATAAATGTGAATTATCTGGGAGAGGCTGTAGCTTGGTGAAGCTAAGTGGTACATTAGATAGAACACTAAATCAGGGGTCAGAAAGATCTGAGTTCAAATGTGATCTCAGATATTCATTGTGTGATCCTGGGATAGTCACTTAATGGCTGTCTGACTCAGTTTCTTAAACTATAAAATGGGGATAATAATAGTAGTGAGAATCAAATGAGATAATATTTGTTAAGCACTTAGTACAATGCCTGCCACACAGTAGGTGTTATATGAAAGCTAGCTACCACTGCTGTTTTTGATGATGCTATTATCATTAAAGCAAGGAAATGGATCAGTATGTACAAAAAGTGAAGAGAAACAGGCTACGGGTTAATGTGCAGATTTAAGGGACTGCAATAAGAAAATAAACTGTTGGAGACAGAAAAGTTGTAGTTGGCATGCTAAGAAAACCAAGATAGTGAAACCTCACTAAAGACAAGAAAAGGAAGCTTCAAGTTGGAGGGGGTAATCAATAAAACAAAAAAGAATGAAGTCTAAGAAAGAGTAAGTAATTGGGAATATAAATCCAAATAATGAAGCTATTGCTACTCTGGAGGCACTAATATAATTGGTTAGACAAAAAGTACATACATAAATATGTGCAGCAGAAATAGAAATATATTTAAAAATACACACAGTTAAATAGAAGTTAGATTGGGACAGCAAGCACTAGTGCAGTTTCTTTTTAATATTTTTTTATGTTTTCTGTCTTCATAGCAGTAATTTCAAAGTCCTTCCACGGAACTCTTCAATTAATTAAAAATACTCATTATACTGCAACAAGTATAAAACATTTCATTATAATTTCTTCTTTTTCTGCCATGAGAAGCAGAAAGGTATTTCATTCACTTTTTATAGCAGTAGTTTCCACTTCTACTGCTAGAGTAGGCAGACTAAAGGGGACTAAAAGATAAATGGAAGCTGTAGGGTTGGAGATTACCATATGAGAGAAAGAGAAAAATAGGATCCTGGCCAGGAGGAACAATTGTGTCAAATGAAGAGCTTGTGGGGGCTTTGTTTTGAAAGGCCATTCATACTTACTTATATATGTTTCCAGGGAGAAATGAAGTAGATAAGGAGATAGCAACCAACTACAGTATAGCAAGAGCCTACATCTGGAATCTACTCCTCACTGCTACTCTCTCTGTCACTTAAGTTCTTTGGACCTTAGTTTTCTCTTCAAAAGATGAGAGGGGAATGCCAAGTTGAAATCTATGGTCCTTCCAGTTTTATGAGTCAATAACTTTGTTGAATTCTAACTATCAAAATGGCTTATTGTAATCCATTGCTTTTCTATGGAAGGAAAAATTCACCTATTGATAGTAACACCCCCCCCCCAAATATAAACATTACATTTTGATACAGTAGAAGAGAAATTTCGCTTACCACAAGGTCAGGTCCTATATAATTATTTAGTCAAGAATTATGGATATTAGCAATTTTCTCACTGTAACTACATCTTAAAAAGAAACATGAATAAAAATATCCCTGGGCTGGGTAGACTGTCTAAATCCCATACAGCATAGTGCCAAGCACCATATAGCCAATGAATCTTTGATTATATTAGACTTCTAACATTAATACTATCTTAGCAAAAACATAAGCCATATGTCCTTTATACTTACATAGTAAACTTGAACTAGTAAATGGGGGAAGGGAATTCTGGTATAAGATTACAAAAGGAGCATATTTTATAACAGGTATTTTAGTTAGCATCTGTTTCATTCATACATAGGACAAAGCTTGCCTCTCAGGTACTTTTTTAAAACATCAAACAAACCAAATAGAGTCTATTTTTTCCCAGAAGGAACAAGTTTTTTGAAGTAGTGAGCAAGTTACTACAATGGTCAGTATGCAACTCAAGGGGGGGTGGGGGGGGAATCCCTCATCTAGTAATAGTATATATTAAGATACACCACCCACTGCTTTGTAGGGGAAAGTACAGCCAAGTTGTTTTTGTGTTTCTGTAACGTTTCCATAGCAAAGGTCAGTGACTGCGTAAGTTAAAATAAAGCTGGCAGGCGGAAGACTGAAGGTCACTACAGGATAAGCTAGAACAGCTTCAGTACAAAGTAGTTCTATTATCAGGCCAGCTAAATTACTTGTGGCATCTTGTGAATACACTAGAAATGTGAAAACATACCATGAGATACTTAAAAAGAAATACTTTATAATGTTATTTTAAAATAAAAATCTGGAGACAACTATAATAATCCAAAACAACTCATTATTGGGAACATAAGAAACATTTCACTTTATGTTCAAAATCTATGCTCCCTGGGGGCAGCTGGGTGGCTCAGGAGATTGAGAACCAGGCCCAGAGATGGGAGGTCCTGGATTCAAATTTGACCTCAACACTTTCTAGCTGTGTAACCCTGGGCAAATCAGCAAGTCACTTAACCCCTAATGCCTAACCCTTACCCCATCTCTTCTGCCATGGAACCAATACTCAGTATTGATGGAAGGTAAGGGTTTAAGGGGGGGAAAAAAATCTATACCCTCCTAAGACAATGGTTTTGGTAAGAAAAATAGAGAAATCTGAATGGGCCTACATAATTGCAATTTGAATCCTTTCTGAATTAGAAAACCATCCAGGTAGTACTCCAGGGTGTTTTTAATTACTCCTTTTTAACCCTTATGTTTTGTCTTGGAACAAATACTATGTATTGGCAGAAGGGCAGTAAATGGTAGGCAATGGGGGTTAAGTGACTTGTCCAGCATCACACAGCCAGGTAATATCTGAGGCTACATTTGAATCCAGGGCCTCCCATCTCTAGGTCTGCCTCTCAATCCACAGAGCCATCTTTCTACTTCTAAATCTTTTCCCCCCACAATTAATAGAAGACTATTTCCTCTTCCTCTCAACACACCTCCACCAATGGGAAAAAAAATAAAACGCTTATAAATAGATGTGCCTCATCAAGCAAAACAATTCTAAAAGATACTGGATATGTAAAATACATATATATATATATGTATACACACATATATATGTATAAATTATTCTTCACCCTGAGACCCTGTCAGGAGGTGTGTATATCTTTGGAATCATAGTTGTTTATTATCTTGAGCTGTGTTCTTTAAAAGGCTTTCACGGTTGTTTATTTTTATTACTGTTGTTATTATTGTATAATTTCTTGTTTTTGTTCTGCTAACTTCTCTCTTTCCAGTGATTTCATACAAGTTTTTCTAGGTTTCATGAAAACCATTCCTTTTATAATTTCTTATAGTACAATAATATTCCATTTTATTCATATATCATAATTTGTTCAGTCATTTCCCAACTAATAGGCATTGCCTCTCTCCTTTAGTTTTCAGCAAGCAGAAAGATTTGCTGTATTATTTGTATATATGGGTTCCTTTTTATCTTTTTTTTATCTTATTGGGATTTAGGCCTACTAGTGGTATAGTTAGGTCAAAAAATATGCATAACTTATTATGTTTTGGGGAATTTTTCCAAATTGCTTTCCAGAATAGTCATAGCTCCACCAAAGGAACACTCGTGCCCTTTTTCCTGCAGTCCCCTCCAACACTGTCATTTTCCTTTTTTCACCAACTTTCCCAATATTCAGAGTATTTTTGGTTAAAATGCCTGTGTGGCTTTCACCTGTTTAAACAGTTATCATTTTCATTTCATTTTCATCTCTGATTTTTAAGATGTTTGAACATAAAACATCTTTTAAAAATCCAGACAGTATGTTAATATTTTATTTTATTGGCATAAAATTTTCCTGCCAACATGTCTGTTTATTTAAAACTCTTACCTTCTATCTTAGAATTTATACTATCAGTTCCAAAGGAAAAGAACAGCTGAGGTTAAATGACTTGCCCAGGGTCCCATAGTTCAGGAGTATCTGAGGCCAGATGTGAACCCTGGTTCTCCACATTCCATGACTGGCACTCCATCTACCATGCTACCTAGTTGCTTCTCTACATCTCTTATTTTAAAAGTTCAGTTCTAAAATAAAATATATTTGAAACGTGATCATAATTAATATTGTTTGCTAATTATCACTTAGTCTGTGGCAGCAAGAAAAAATTTTAATCATTCAAAATGATTAAATATCAATATCCAAATTACTTAACTAAAAATAATATTGTAATAATAGAGGTTTTGCTAGCTATTCTTTTGGATCTTTCCCAATCTACCAACGTGGAGCAGAGAGGAGAAAAGCTTCATTAAGTTTTGTCCTACTTTTGCCTTTCAGAGTTACAGTGAATCATATATTCCCACAGTTACAGAATCACAGAATTTGAGAGATGACTAGGACTCCATTTAAAGACTACTAGTAATTGGGAATCCATCTTACTCCTTCCACCCCAGATTCAAAATCAGGGATTTAGATCAATTTTTGTTTGCCACTATTCTAACTGAACAAATCAAAGCCTATTTATCTTATGCTCAGTTGCCTATATGGAAAATTGGGATAATACTTGTACTACACTTCTCAGATTCTGTGAAGAAATAGTTTCCTATTATTGAACTGGTCCTGCATTCCTGGTATAAATCCCACCTGGTCATAGTGTGTGATCTCTCTGATATATTGCTATAATCTTATTGCTAGGAATTTGAAATTTATCACATCAATATTCATCTAGATTTGTTTTTCTTCTTCCTGGTTTAGGAATCAAAACCATATGTGTTGTCATAAAAGTTTTTTTAGGATTCCTTCATTATCTGTTTTTTCCAAATAATTTATATAGTATTGGGATGAACAGTGCCTTAAATATTTGTCAGAATTCACTTGCAAATCTATCTTGTCTTGAGGAATTTTTCATAGGGATTTCATTGATGGTTCAATTTCTTTTTTCTAAGACAGGATTATTTAAGTATTCTATTTCCTTTTCTGTTAATAAGAAAATTTTACATTTTTGTGACTATTCATCCATTTCACTTTTTATTTAAACATTCCTTTTTACTGACATGTAATTAAACAAAAGAACTCTTAATAACAGCTTTAATTTCATCTTTTATGACACCTATAATTTGGTTTTCATCTTTAAAAAAAATCAAATTAATCAATGGTTTGTCTTTTTTATTTTATTATAAAATCTGCTTCCATTTTAATTTGTAAGTTCAATGATTTTTTTACTTTCAATTTTATTAATCTCTCCTTTGATTTTAATGATTTGCATTTTGGATAAAAAAAAGATTTTTAATCTGCTCTTTTTCTACTTTTCTAATTGCATGCCAAATTCCTTTATCCGCTCTTTTTCTCTCTCATTGTTGTATGAGTTTAGAAATAGAAATTTTGCCCTAAACATTGCTTTGGTTTCATCCCTCAGATTTTGGAATACTGTTTCATTCTTGTCATTATCTTTAATAAGATTATTATTTCTATGATTTGTTTTTTCACCCATTCCTTTCTTATAGGATTAGACCTTTAGTTTCTAGTTAATTTTAAAACTATGCTTCCAAAGCCCTTTATGTAATGTAATTTTAAATTGCATTTTGATCTGAAAAGGGTACATTTGATATTTCTGCTTTTCTGGATTTGTTTGTTAGGTTAAAAAAAAACACAAAAAACAGCAAGGCCTTACTTGGTTCCAAGGCAGAAGAGCACTAAGGAGTAGTTTAAGTGATGTGCCTGGAGTTTTATTATTTCTTTTTCCTAATTCTAACTTTTAAGGAATTATTTTCTTCAGGGGGTGTTTGTACCTCTTTTCTTTGGCCAATTCTGCTTTTTAAAAAGTTATTTTCATTAATCAAGTTATATAATTCTTTAATCATATGATCAATTCTGGTTTTTATTTTGTGTTTTCATGACTCTTTTACCAAGCTACTGTCTTTTCATAATTTCCTTGCCTCATTTTCATTTCTTTTCCCAATTTTTCTTCTAGCTCTCTTAATTGATTTTTTTTTCTTTTGCTCTTTCAGGATTCTTGTTATGTCCAATTCATTTTTTTTTCCTGTAAGGCTTTATAGCTATTTTGATGTCATTTTCTTCTGCTTATGTATGTTAATCTTTCCTATCATCACAGCTACTTTTTTATGGTTAAGTTCTCTTTTTAAAAATGTTTTCTTGAGGGCAGCTGAGTAGCTCAGTGGATTGAAAGCCAGGCCTAGAGATGGGAGGTCCTAGATTCAAATCTAGCCTCAGACACTTCCCAGCTGTGTGACCCAGGCAAGTCACTTAACCCCCATTGCCTAGCCTTCTTCTGCCTTGCAACCAATACACAATATTGATTTCAAGATGGAAAGTAAGGGTTTAAAAAAATTTTTTTAATTAAAAAAATTGTTTTCTCATTTTTTCTAGTCTATTTTTTTACTTTGAACTTTACGTTAAAGTTAGGCTCTGTTCCTGGGAAGTGGTACTATCCCAAGCTTCAAGTTTTTTCACATTGTTGTCAGAACTAGTTCTTGAAGTCTAGAAGTTTTTGGTGCTTCCAAGTTAGCATGATTTGAGGAGAGGTGTGGCCACTGTTCAACTGGTCTGCACAATGGTCCTTACCCAGGAAGGGCCCTTGTTCCATTATGACTAAAAACTATCTAGCTCCTTAGGTTCTCTCCTCCCTTGTAATACAAAGTGCTCCTCTCTGTCCTGGTACTGAAACCTGGAAGCGGATATGAGCAATGGAGTTGCCAAAAACCAACTGCTAGCACAGGGGTCCTTCTGTAATTTCTCTGACCAACTACTTGATCCCTTTATCATCTCTGGCCTGAGAGCCCTTGAGGCTATTGTTGCCTGGATCAAGGTCCACTACTAGTGTTGCTGTCACATGCTCTCCAGGCTAGGCACCACTGCAGTGTCACAGTATGCCCTCCTAAGTTGTCTTAGGCTAAAAAAAATGTTTTACTCCAATCTGTTATTGACTCTGACACTCCAGAAATGGGATTTGCGGCCTTATTTTTAAAGTTGTTTGGAAGGGAAAGTTTGGCTGTAGGGCTTCCTCTGCTCCACAATTTTGGCTTTGTCCCCAGAATTGTGCTCTTTAGACCCAGTCTTTGACAATCCAGGTTTATTTCCATATCACAAGAAGGCATCAGAAAAGAACCTCATAAATATGGGTAAGAAATTTTTTTTTCCTAACATGAGAAATTTTATTCATAAAGGTAAATCAAAGACTCTATATCAAACTTAATTTTTTCCAGCCTATCAATTAATCTCATTTTCTGGGCAGAATAAACCTCTGGCAAAGTTTCAGTCCAGCTCTGTTTAGTCATGATGGAGAAAGCTGGCAAGAATAATCAGATGACGAGACTGTGGCTTCTCCAACCAACTATGGCTCCTCCAAAAGGATTCTCCATTTTCCATGTGGTCAATCCCTCTCCTGTCCAGAGAAGGGGAAAGCTGTACTATCTGGGTCCAAAAGCCTCAGACATCAGGCTTCCCTGAATCTTGATCCTGGCTCGGACACTTCTGTCCCAGGACTTCTGCTGATCCTACAGGAAGCTCTTGGCGATGGCACACAAGGTCCTTACTTTGGCCACATCTGTTACCTTCTAGGAATATTCTGAGTTGGAAAGGGAGGCTCCTATGGCAACAGAGGTATTTCGGAACTTCATGTTGGAGTCCTTGGCTGAGCAAGTGGGGCAGTGGAACTCAGTGGCGCTCAAATCCTCAAGGATCCTCTGCAAGTTTTTCCTCAGTTATGCCCCCCTCTCCCCCAGTATTATCACAATCTTGCCTTTTGCCTATTCTACAAGTTGTTTTATCATAGGCAATCCTTCTAGTGCTGAGTTGTCAAATCCACAGGTCAATACATGGTCAAATCCCAAAGTCAAAAGGGTTTCCAAAGCTACCTCTGGGTTCTGAACAATATCAAAGACTTGGTGAAATGTGACTGGCAGGGGACGGCAAGTAGCCATACTGGGTGTAGTTCCTCCCTCGAGCAAACCAGAACACAATTCAATTCGACCAGCACCTCCTCTCTCTGCATTTATAGCCAACTCCACTGAATCCACATATATTCCATAAGAAAGCCACTTGTCATTTCTGGCTGCACCGGGACTAAGGTGCCCTGCCAAGATTCCCTGTAAACCACCCGCCTTTTCATTCTCATAGTCATCCAAAAATGTTGTTCAGTCATTTCAGTTGTGTTAAGTCTTCAGGGCCCCATTTGGGGTTTTCTTGTCAAAGTAAGTGGAGTGATTTGCCATTGCCTTCTCCAGCTCTTGTTACAGATAAGGAAACTGAGGCAAAGTGTTACATGACTTGCCCAGGGTCATAGACCTAAAAATTATCTGAGACCAGATTTGAACTCAAAAAGAACCTTCCTGACTCCAGTCCTGTGGCACTCTATTCACTGCTCTAGTATTAGCACAGTGCCTGAAACATAGTATTTAATTAATGTCTTTTGATCCATGGGTCATATACTTTAATTTTACTTACTCTTCTCAACCATTAGGTAGACTCTACCCCATCTTTCATTATATTGTTTGTCTATTAAATAATATAACATGCAGTCAGATTTATTCAAGTGGTTTATTCTAGGAGCTAAAGGAAGGTAACTCGTTGAGGCTATAGATCAGCCATAATAGAGTGCAAGCCAAGACCCCTCCCCCGCTGAGACTAAAGACTCGGGGGAGGCTTATCCTCTTGACCTCCTCATGCCAGGGAATCTAGGTTTACCCCTTACACCACCAGATAGGGGAGACTTTCCTTCATCTCCCCATCATCCTCTTATAACAGGGGATCCCAAATTTCATGAGAAAACATTCATTGTTAGCACAGCCCAGCAGGAGTGTAAGAGAGAAAGAGGACATCCCATCAAAGCTCTACTATTCTACACCTTCCTCATTCACAACAGGCTCCTCTACACCATCATTTACCATCCTCATAGTAACATCAGTGTCCATTCATATATAATCCTTACAATATAGATCTGGAAACATCTGCTAAGAGATGAAATTGAACTCATGGAAGTATGTGACATTACTAAATGAGAGAAAGAATTAGCAGAAAGAGAAAAGGGGCTAGGACAGAGCAATAAGGAACATTCACAATATTTTTTTCCTTTAGCAATTCATTTATGGGTTATCCAATTTCTTTTTCCAAGACAGAGTGAAGATCTCTATTTCTTGTTTTGCTATTTTTGTTGTTTTATATTTTTGAGAATACTCAATTTCATCTCAATTATATTTTAATAGCACATAACTAGATAATTTGTGTTAATTCCTCCTATGAATTTATTTTTAGTTATTAGTTATTTTTTATTTTGGTAATCCTGACTTTACTGTTTTTTTCAGGTAGTTCTGGATCACATGAATAACAAGACAGAAAACTAGACTTTTTCAATTCTTATAACCTCTCTAAAACAGGAATTAGGTGTAAGAGTGTAAAGCAAATGAAATAAAAACCTGATAACCTAACAACAGAGAACCCCCAAATAGATTCACTTACTTCACTATCCAACATGATCCTGACTACAGGGCTACAAAGCTGACCAATCTACTAGCAACAGAACTCAACTGTACCCCCACACCTTCCTCCCAGTGCTGTAGAGATCTAAATGGCAGAAAGTTTATCAGAATGTGATAGCAATGTGGCAGTGTTTTGTGCCACAGCACAGCTTGGCCAGAGGATGGAGAAAGAGAGATAAGGGGCAGGACACTTGTACCCAATTAAGTTTATTGGTGAAGGAGCTCAGAATCATTTCAGGTAGAGCCACTAAACGTTATTTGAGGCAACCACTGAAGCTGGTGAATTGTGAATTGCCGAGCATGAGAGTAAGCTAGAAATTATGAGATGTAGCTCCTCCCCTCCAAAAAAACAAACAATAAAGAGGAAGAGGAAACACAAAGTGGTCCCATAGGGGAAAATGGGTGGTGGTGATAAAATCATCAAAGACCTGAGAAGAGTGAAAACTTTTAGCATAAGAAGATAAATTAATTCAGAAGATATTAATAATAGAAGAGAATATATATAGCCTCCAAATCAGGGAAAAAACTTCAGGCAACTATGAATCAATATTGCAATTAAACAAAGTAAAATGAATCAACATCTGATGGGGAGAGGGCCCTGATAACAGGATGTTGGTGAATAATGTAAAAGAGAAATAAAAATAGGAAAATAAGTTATTGCTGACACAGCAGAACTAACTAGGAGAACAGAAATACTGAACCCTTAGTAACAAGCCTCGGGAAAGAAATGAGAGGATAACTGATTGCAAAGATAAATACAAGGAAGTAAAGGAGGTAGGAGGGAGAGAGGGAGGGAGGAAAGGAAGGAAGAACTTTTAATATTCAGATTATCTAATGATTTATCAAATTTGTGAGTCTTTTTAGAAAACTGTCTTAAATTTTCTTCAAGTTGCAGTTTACTCTAATTCTTTAATTTTCAAGATTTCTTCTTATTTTGGAGTTACTAATTTATTTTGTATTCTTTTAAACAGCATGTTCAGCTCTCTTATCCTCTTCTCATTTTGACAATAAAAGCTTTCAAAGATATAAATTTCTGCTGAGGATTGCTTTACAAATCACAAAATATTTGGCATATTGTCTCATTGTTATATTTACTCTAATTCTTGTTGCTATGATTTGTACTTATACTTCGTAATTTTTTAAAATGTCATCAAAAAGTATGTCCAGAGGGCTATAAAACTGTGCATTCTCTTTATGCAGCAATATCACCACTAGATCTGAACCCCAAAGAGATTAGAGAAAAAAGGAAAAGGTCCTTATATACAGAAATATTAGCACATCTTTCTGTATTTGTAAAGGAATAGAAACTGGGGGGATGTTCATAAATTGGGGAATAGCTGAACAAGTTGTGATATATAGTTGAGATGGAATACTATTACGATTTAATGACCAGGATGTTTTCAGAAATGAGCAGAAGTGGGGCAGACTGGGAGGCTCCGTAGATTGAGAGCCAGGCGTAGAGATGGGAGGCCCTAGGTTCAAATTTGGCCTCAGACACTTCCTAGCTATGTGACCCTGGGCAAGTCACTTGACCCCCACTGCCTAGCCTTTACCACTCTTTGGCCTTGAAACCAATACACAGTATTGATTCCAAGACAGAAAATATGGGTTTAAAAAAAAAATAGAAATGAGCAGAACCAGGAGAAAACTTTACACAATAAAAGCAATACTGCATAATAATCAACTATGACTTAGCTCTTATCAGTAATACAATGATCCAAAACAATTCTGAAGAACTTATGATGAAAAAATGCTATCTAGCTCTAGAGTCTGATGTCTGATGACAGTCTGATGGAGTCTGAATGTCAACTGAAGAATTATTTTTTTACTTTATTATTCTTGTCTTTTTAGTCTGCATTTTTCTTTTGCAGCATAGCTAATATGGAAATGTTTTGCCTGACTGCACAGGTATAATCTATATTAAGTTGCTTGCCTTTTTAAGGAGGGACAAAGGAGGGAAGGAGAGTATTTGGAACTCAAATGTTAAACAAATCAATGTTAAAAAATTTTGTTTACATGCAATTGAGAAAATTAAAATTAAATAGAAAAGGATGTTATTACAAAGTCTCCATCACACACAATCAGTGATTTGTTCATATCCTTTCTTTATTACTAATTTTATTATGTTAGAATCTACAAAGATTATGTTTACATCCTTTTGCATTTATTTGTGATTCCTTTATGGCTTAGAATATGATCAATTTTTAAAAGTAAAATGGAATGCTTCAAAGTGTATATACTCTGCAATATTTCCATTACGAAGTCTCCATAAATCAATCAAATCTTGTTAATTTTTAAATTTTAATGTCTGGGGGCAAGGTAGGCAGGCACTTCCTAGCTTGTGACCATGGGCAAGTCATTTAACCCCCACTACTCTTCTGACTTGGAAACAATACACAATATGTTGATTCTAAGAAGAAAGGTATTGATTTAAAATAAAATTTTTTAATCAAATTTTCATTTTGTTATCCAGTGAGTTTTGTATTTTCTTACTTGTTCACATCTTTCTGTTGGATTAGCATAATTATATAAAAATTAAAAACCAAATTATTGTGCCAGGAGATTCTGAAAAACCCTTTGGCAAAATTTAGGACTCATTTTAAAACCCTAAAAGCCTAGGAATGGAAAATGAGCAAAAACAAGGGCTACATTGTTTACACTACAGAAGCAAAGCAATCCCACTACATACAGAGATAAATTAAGAAAGGCTCATCTTCCCATTAAATTTGTTAAAGTTCTTTAAATGAAATATAGCAATTTATAGCAATAATACAAAAGAACAAAATTATAGACAAACCTCAACAAAGAGATATTCTTATCAGGTAACTTAACTTTATTTAAAGCAAATATGATGTTTATACTTAAAAATTAGGAGTCAGAAAATAAACTACTTAATTCATAGCTATTACAATGCTGTAAGATACAAAATAAGACCACAAAAATCCTGAGCATTTCTACATAGTAACCTACTCATCCCCCACCAAAAAGAGGGATAAAGGAGGGATAGATATCTTCAAAATACATAAAATATCTAGGAGTTAATAACCTATGAAGATATACTCAAGGCTTGCCTTTTCAAAAGAGAATGGGAAAGAGAGAAGGGAATTTAGATCTCAAAAATTATATTTAAAATGTTAAAAATTATTTTTACATGTAATTAAGAAAAAAATAAATTCTTTAAAAAACATAATTGGGAAATATTTAATAAAAAAAAAACATAGTAAGATATAAAAAAAGAGAATCTAGATCACCTGAAAGTCACAACCAGAAGAAGAGCCTAGACATAATAGTTTAAGAATTCTTAAAAGAAAACTTTTATTTTCAAAGACCACCAATGACATCCCGGCTATTGTCTTGATTTGTGCATGAATTGGATTTAGGTGGGGGCAGAGTTATACAAAATCAAGATGCCTTACTCTGTCTTCCAGAATTGGATATCTAAGTCTACTAATGGCAAGACAAAAATGAGGATGACTGGCCAATCTGACCAAACTCTAAGCACTCCCCAATACCTGCTTCAGCTACCTTATGCAAATTGTTCTCATCTGTCCCATTTCTCTATGGGAAGATTTCACATGTTTGGAGTAAACATTCCCCTAACTCACAGATAGAGTTGAGACTTGTTCATTATCCTCAACCATCTGCTGAGACAATTTTACTTCAGTAAATACTTTTTTTTTTGTTTCTGATACAGTCTAGTGGTTATTTATGTTATGGAAGGTACACGAATTTCAAAACTTTAAAGCATATAAAAGTGGTTAAGGGCTAACCTTTTATCAACATTTGACAAATGTTTTAAAAAGTTTATTATACAGCAGGATACAATGTAGTACTAATGCCAACAGAGCATAATGGATATTAGTCTAAAAAATGCTACCATGCTTTATACAAACAACATTTGCTGCTGTTTAAGAATATTGGGGATTGGTCGGCTTCTAGTTATCAGCAGTCCAATAATATTTCAAATGTTATATTGTGTTATATTATTTAGTTTGGCAAATGTTTCAAAATAAAGAAAAAAGTAGAAATGTCATTACTTCACAGAAACACACATCCAATTCTGGTTTTCAATAAGAACAATGGGTATATATCAGAACTCTCACTATAGGAAATAATTTACACACAGATGAAAGCTAGAACACTATCTAAAATAATCACTAAATACATTTTTTTCAGTAATCAGCGAGTATCAAATATCAAAAATGTGCAGTTGATGTAGCGTGAAACATACATGATCTAAATGAAAAAGGAAAAATTTTGGTGAATGTACAACCTAAATCAACCAAGTTTATATTGTAGTACAACAATATTAAGAAATCACTGATCAGAAATACAACTGAATATAAGAAAAAAAAGTCTATCATAATCCACAAAACTGTTAGGCTTTTTATTTTTACTTCAGTAAAATCCATAGTGCATGCTTATAAGTTTCTTGGAGCCATAAGTGAGAATAGAGCACACATCAAAGGTGGGTGAGCAGAACTGAAAAGAGCTGGGCAAGGCCTCATAGCAGAGGTGCTATAGTCCCTGAACAATTCAAACACCCCAAACTAAAAAACTAAAATTAAAAATTAATTTCAAGCCACTGGTAGTTGAGAATGACCCTCTGACTGCTGAGAGGGAAATGCATTTTTGCTTTGGGGGTTGAGATTCACCTTGAAAGGAGGAATGGGATAATGATGATGATATCTAATATTTATATAATATGTACTGCCAAGCTAAACTCTTAACAAAATAATCTAATTTTATCTTAAAAGGCCAATTTTTGAATTTGAATTTTTTTTAAAATAACCTTTACCTTCTACCTTAAAATCAATATTGTGTATTGGTTCCAAAGCAGAAGAGTGGTAAGAGCTAGGCAAAAGGGTCAAGTGACTTGCCCAGGGTCACACAGCTAGGAAGTATCTGAGGTCATATTTGAACCCAGGACCTCCCATCTCTAGACCTGATTCTCAATCCATTGAGCTACTTGGTTGCCCCCTTGAATCTGAATTTGAAGTTTACACAGGCTACACCCAAAGCCAGTTCTCTTTAAAGTGATCAAAATAATATTAGGGTTTTTTTTGGTTTCTAGCTCATAATGCTGACTCGTATTGTGTTTGCATTGTATATACACAAATATTAGTGATACAAAAATGTTAAGTCATTTTATGTCATATAAACTTGAAATTAAAGCCTTATAGAATCATAATAGTTCAAGACTCAAAACATCCAAAGACAATGAGATCTGGTTTTTCTTCTACCTTCTACAAAGAAGATAATGCCTATTATTCCATGTATATGCTATATACTAGTACAAATGATTTCTTTGGACAGGTTGAATTCCTATAACTAAAAGCCTAAAAAAAAAATTCAAATGGGGAAAGAACAGGAGAAATTGAGCTATAAGCTATTAATACAAACCCTTGAATGATTTAACAACAGCTGCAAGATTAAAGCAATTGTAGGATGACATGGCAAGGGCATGGTATATATATATAGGATATATGCAAAGATAAAACTGCAACATCCTAGAATACAATATTTCTGGGAGAGGCAAAGGCAGCCTATTAGACTTTGATAGGCAATAATTATAATTTATTAAATTATTCCTATATTCTATTTTTTTGAGATTAGCAGCTAATAGTTTGTTATAAAAGCTTTTTGCTTCTTCTTAATTGGTACTATCTCAATTAAAACACAACCTAGTCCTAGAGCAAAATAAAGATTAATGGGAAACTATGAAGAGAGAGGTGAAGATAAGAAAAAAAATATTAGGGAAGCATTTAATTAAGTCAGAGAAAGCATTTTAAGTAAAAAGTGTACCAAAAGTCTTAGGGCCAAGTCTAATGTAGAGACAGTATAAAGTCTTAGTGCTGACTTTTGGAATCCCTGTATCCTATATTTTCTTTTGTTTTCTTTTTTAAACCCTTACCTTCCATTTTTGGAGTCAATAATGTGTATTGGTTCCAAGGCACAAGAGTGGTAAGGGCTAGGCTGTGGGGGTTAAGTGACTTGCCCAGGGTCACACAGCTAGGAAGTGTCTGAGACACAGATACACTCTAGTGTATCCTTTATTTTCAAGCCTACTAAATACAAGTATTCACTTTCTCTCATTCCACATTAACTATTGGATTTTTTCTTCCTCTTGGTTAGAATTCCAATTAATTTTTGTTCATTTACCAAATGATTTTATTATCCTTCCAATTCTTCCAAAGAGCCCTGGTTTTGAACTAAATCTGTCCCTTCTTAGCAAGCTGTTGGGAGATTATTTAGCTTTATTCCTCCTTAGTATGAAATGAAACAAAGAATATAGCATGATAAAATTAAAGATAGTAGAAAAATCTCTTGATAAGATGTCCAAGGAAAAAAAAAGATATTTAAAATGTACTTAATTACAAAAAGCTAAGACTACTCCATGAAACCATATTAATACAATCTTATTTCCAATAAGACCAATAAGACATCTTCTGAACATTAAACAAGATGATAAAGTGAAAAAAATGGCATTTTAAAAAGTTAGGATACTGCTAGACTATTACCCCCAAAGGAGATGAGACAGGAATAAAGGAAAAAAAGAAATAGTTGACTTGCTGAACAAATTGTGATATATGAATATAATGGAATATTAGTGTACCTTAAGAAATTATTTAAGTAATAAGTTCCCTGACAAACTTGGGAAGACTTGTTTAAACTGTTAACAAAGTGAAGTTTAGAGAATAATTTATGTATATGATACAATGATATTGTAAAGAGAAATAACATAGAAAGTCTTTAGAACTTTGATCAATGTAATGCTCAGTCTGGCTTACAGGAAACTGATGGTGAATTTACAGAGAAAGATGGACTCAAGCTAAAAAACAAGGTATACTTCTTTGGGCATGGTCAAAGCAGGAAAATTATTTTGCTTCATTAGGCCTATCTGTTGTGAGAGTCTTGTGTCTGTCCTCCCTCAGAAAAACTGATAATAAAGGTGGTAATGAAAAGACCCCCCCTTGCAAAAGAGGGTCTTGAAATATTTTTTAAGAATGCAGTCATCTAATAAACATTGATAGGAGCCTACTCTGTGCCAGGCCCTATGCTAAGAGCTAGGGATAAAAAAAGAGGCAATTGACAATTCCTGCCCTCAAAAAGTTTATATTCTAATGATTGGCATGGCAATGAAACAGCCATGGAAATGCTCATTTTATGGCATTATATTCAACATTCATACCTGAAGACCTTTGAGCCTGGAAAGAGGCATAAAATCATGACTGATGAAGAACTTAGTATGGTTAAACTGTTTATATTCCCAAATAGGAGGATAATACAAGTAGCTCCCAAGAATTTCATCATTATTAGGCCAAAAAGAAGGAGCCTATTTAAG
This sequence comes from Monodelphis domestica, assembly GCF_027887165.1. NCBI lineage: Eukaryota > Metazoa > Chordata > Mammalia > Didelphimorphia > Didelphidae > Monodelphis > Monodelphis domestica. The sequence continues at coordinate 696,256,676 of NC_077227.1, read as the reverse complement.
AGAGTTTAGGAGTCAATCTATTATGTTGGGATGCTCTCAAAAGAAAAATGGAAGGCTGATGAAGGAGAGATGTCCTGGGAAAAAGAAAAAGAAGAAGAATGAGGAGAATAATCTTACATAAAAGAAGCAAAAATGGATGGGGGCAGCATGCAAAATTTGAACCTCATTTTCATCTGAACTACCTCAATTGGGAAGTAGTAAGGGAAAAGGATAAAAGAGAAGGGGAAGTGATAAGAGGGAAAGAGAAGCAGTGGTTTGAAGCAAAAGATTTTCGAGGTTATAAAAAAAGTAAAAAAAGAGAATAAACAGAAGAAAATAGAATAGAGAAATATACACTTAGTAATCGTAACTGAATGAAATGAAATCACCAATAAAATGGAAGCTGATAACAGAATGGATCCAACAATAAAATATTTAGAAAAAACATACTTTTAAAAAGGGACATAAAGAGTTAAAATAAGGGGCTGACAGAATCAATTAAGCTTCAGAAAGAAGTGGTAACAATCATGATCTCGGATAAAGGAAAGCAAAACTACACCTAATTAAAAGAGAAAAGCAAGCAAACCTAGATCTTGCTAAAAGGTATCATAGACAGTGAAGAAATATCAATACTAGATATATGTGCCAAATAGCAGTCTTCCTGACTCCAAACCTGGTAATCTATCCCCTGTACCATTCAGTAGCCCAAATGATAAATATTATCTATCTAAAACCAAGAGCAAGAATTATCTGGAATGGGGACTTAGAAGTCTTCCTAATCAGATAAGGGATGAAGTAAATATGTTCATAATCATCATTTTATTCAATATTGTACTAGAAAAGCTAGCTATAGCAATAAGAAAAAGAGATTAAAGGATAAGAATAGGTAAGAAGAAAACAAAACCATCACTCCTTTACAGATGAACATGATAGTATACTTAGAATACCCAAGAAAATCAACTAAAATTAATTAGAACAAATAACTTTTTGCAGGACATATAATAAATCCATATAAATCAGCAGCATTTCTATAAATGAACAAAACCCAGCAGGAAGAGATGTTAAGAGAAATTACATTAACAACTGCAAACAATATAAAATACTTGGGAGTCTACCTGCCAAGACATACCAAAGAACTATGTAAACATAATTATAAAACACTTCACCCAAATAAAGATCAAAACAATTGGAAAAATACTAGCTGCTCATGTGTAGGTGGAAACAATATAAATGACAATTCTACCTAAATTAATTTACTTATTCAGTGCCATACCAATCTAACTACCAAAGAACTTTTTTATAAAGCTAGAAAAAGACAACAAAAAAAATTCACCTAGAGGAACAAAAGGTCAAGAATACCAAGAGAATTAAGGGGGGGGGGGGGGGGGATTAGGGGGAATGTAAAAGAAGGCAGCCTTGCAGGGCCAGATCTCAAACTACACTACAAAGTGGTAATCATGAAAACAATCCGGAACTGGGTTAGAAATAGAGTGGTTGATCAATGGAACAAATCATATCCACAATATTTGGAAACAAATAAGCACATTAGCCTAATGTTTGATAAAGAATAATGATTACCCCCAAAGAATCAAGCTTTGCAGCAAGAACTCACTACGGAATAAAAAGGGCTGGGAAAACCAAAAAGCAGTTTGGCAAAACTAGGCAAAGACAAACATCTCAGCACATACCAAGAAAGGTCAAAATTGGTAAATGATTTAGACATAAAGGGTAACATAAGTAAATTAGGAGAGCATGGAATATTTTACCTGATCTTTGATTAAGGGAAGAATTTATGACCAAACAAGAGATAAAGCATCACAGAAAATAAAATGGAGACTTTTGATTATTTTAAATTGAATATTTTTGCACAAATTAAAACAATGCAGCCAAAAATTAGAGGGAAAACAGGAAAGGGGGAAAAGGAGAAGCTTTATAGCAAGTTTTTCTGATGAAGGTCTTACTTTCATATCGTATAATCTTCATAAAATTCAAGATAAAAAAAAATTTTTTGAGAGTAATTTCAGGAAAAGAAACTCACTAACTTCCTCAAATCAAGAAAGCGAACTGTTTGGAGAAGGCACCATGGGGAAACCTGCAGAAACCACTGCATCAAAAGATCCAGAATGAACTTTGGGATGTAGTGAATTGAACTGAGGGGGATTGAACACATTTACTCTAAATGTAAACTCTTATGCCAAAGGGGATTGCCTCCAATTGGTTTTTTGTCAATGCGCCTATTAGCCATTGGTTTTGCTCTCTGTCTAACTCTTATTTCCCTCATATCCCCAAATTACTGTAATTTCCCCTTAGAAAGTACAATATTGTATGCACCTTTAGTAAGAGATCTTTAGAGATATAAGCTAGTTATTTGAAATGATTCATTGGGGAGACTAGACATGTAAATCTGGGAGATTTCAACATGCTTGCCTCCCAGTGGAATCACAGATGAGCCTTAGGGAGTGAATTGTGTAGATGGAATTCACTCCCTAAGGCTCATCTGACCCAGTATCCCATTTGCGTACTAACACTGCATGAATGGATGTGAACACACATGCAAGGGGTGGTAGGGATGGGGGTGGGATGTGGAGAATAAAAGTTTTGGTGTGTGGCATCATGGCCTCCTCCTCAAACCCCCCCCCCTCCCCGCCCCTTCCCAGAACACAGCTAGAAAGCCACACAGGAGAATCCACACATGCAGTCTAACTTAGGTTAGAAATATATTTACCTTTTCTACTTCAAGTGATTATTAATAAACGTTATGGGAAATAATGCTTGGGGTTATTAATTTAAATTTCACAATATATACACAAAATTGTGCCAAATTTATAAAAATAAATAATTCCCCAATTGGTAAATGGTCAAAAAAATATGAAAAGGCAAAATTTTTCAGAAGAAATCAAAGCTATCAATACTCATTCATATTTTTAAAAAAGCTTTAAATCACCAATATTAGAGAAATGCAAATTAAAAGAACTCTTCATTATGTGAATCTTCAAAATTCTCAGACCCTACTTCAGAAGATTTGGTTAAGACCATTCCCCATTTAAACAATGAAGGTACTTGATTAAGTATGGGTTAAACTGTTACAATTAAAGTAGTGTGGCATAAACTGTAACAATTATCACCTCACCCCTATCCGTCTGGTTAACATACCAGAAAAGAAAAACGACAAATGTTACAAGGGGATATGGAAAAATAAGTACATCGATGCACTGATGATAGTTGTGAAATGGTCAACCAATCTAAAGTACAATTTAGAACTATGAGCAAAGGGATTTATAAAATTGTGTATAAGGGGCAGCTGGGTAGCTCAGTGGATTGAGAGCCAGATCTAGCGATGGGAGGTCCTAAGTCCAAATCTGACCTCAGATGCTTCCCAGCTGTGTGACCCTGGGCAAGTCACTTGAACCCCATTGCCTAGCCCTGATCATTCTTCTCCCTTGAAGCCAATACACAGTATTGACTCCAAGACGGAAGGTAAGGGTTTTAATAAAAAAAGAAAAAAAAGAACAGAAATGACTGGGGGAGGGGGTGGAAGGAGAGGAATAGCATACTTTAAAATAAAAGCTGAATATAGTATTCATACTTTCATTATAATTCTCATTATCTGCTCTATTCAGTCATGTAAATGTTCATTTTATTTGGTATTTAATATTGTAACTTGAAAAAAGAAAAAATGATGCTACATTGTTTTACACTATACTTCAATAAACTCTTTAATGTAACATTTTCTTCTCTTATTCCTGACCATTTAAACTAAACACACATATGCCCCACTCTTGTTTATATTCTATCTGGTAACCAAGCTAAATTTTATTATCATTACTGCTTCAATAACTGGTAGTTATATCTAGAGTTTCACTGTTAATGAGCTTGTTCTAACAATTAATGTTTACTAAAGGTTGAAAGGTGGAAACTAAACTGCTCAAAATGAAAAATGCAATATCCACATCTCACAACATCATAAAAACTCAGACTGCATCAAGGAAATATGAAAATTAATTTAATCTAAACTTTTTATCAATACAAATTGAGAATCACTATTGCAAAAAAAAAAATCACCATTGTATTTGGTTTTTTGGCCATACACTATCATTTGACAGTTTTATTAAAAATAAAAGCATTTGCACACAACTCCAAGAACTAAAAAAGCATAACCTAACTTTTTTTTTTTCCAGCTGGTAAACATAAATATTTTAGTTCAGTCCAATATAACAAAAATACTGGGTGAATGTAAATAAGGCAGGTTTTATAAAATATCTAAAAATGCCTCTTCCATAAGCCTTGGAAGAGTCTTGGGAGAGTGATTAGTCTCAGACACTTAAGCTTAAATTTGCTCAGACTGTTTGTATGCCATCATTTATGTCAGTACCTATTTAAATTTCTTTCAAATCTGAACCACGATTGGTTTAGTTATCAGAAACTCCATAAAGAAGCAGGTCTTATATTTCTGAAATAGCAAGAAGTGAACAGTGAAGTTAAATCCTGTAGGCATTCTTTTTTCTAAGTCTCAGAGAGACCATATTATTTCTAGTTGTGATGCTGTATGTTGGGAATGATTTCATAGCAAAGGAGAAATCTAATACTTGAAACTGGCTCCATGTCATCTATTCTGCTGACAAATAAGGGGCTGTCCAAGCTGTGGGAAGAATGAGGAATGATCTACCAATTTGGGAGCTCAAAGTATAACCACAAGGAGAAGATAAATATTCAAACCCTGGCACTAATACTTTCAAGTATAGCATATTTTCCTTTTCTTAAACTACAAAATGAAGTAGAAGGCAATAAGCATAATTCTGGAACATTTAAATCATGAGATCTCTAAAGATACCTAGAATAGAATGGTAAATTCTCCCAAAAGAACCCTGTCTATTTAGCCATAGACCTAAGCCCAAGGACCCTGATTTACAGGAACTCCCTCCACAGTGGAAGGCTTTCTGGAGGCTTTAAGGAAGACTACCCAGCCAAAGGAAAATCTCTTGGTATCCTTCAACAGTGCCATGTTGGCAATGCTTCATCCATTTTACCTCCTATCTTGGAATAGTTTTTCTCTTTGTGCTCACAAGCAACTGTCTAGATATCCATAATCATTCTTTACTGCAGAACAGATTAAGAGTCTCAACTGGTTTGTCCACCAGACAAATAAAATCTCAAAAACCTGATACCTTCACAACAGGATGTCCTCCAGTAGATGCTTTTACTGCACCACGACTCCCTTCAGTTTCATAGTGGGCTCGGTGATGGGTTTTAGGCTGTACTTCTATTTTCAGTTCACATTGTCCAAAATGAGTTGGTAAAGGCCAATCTAGAGGAGGCAATGAGGATGTGCTACAAAGAAAACACAAAGGTGAATATTGCTTTACCATTACTAAAAGAGAGAAACTACTTTTGCCAATGTTAGCATTTTAAGCTACTTGTTCTCAGAAACAAAGTACTTAAAAAATGAAAACTGTGTTATGCAAAATATCACTTATTTAAAAGAATAAAAACTATACTTGCCTTCCCATTTTCCAGTGGTTGTTTTCTTCCTGTTAGAAGAAAATGGCTAATTTTGACCTCTGAACTGACAACAGTTTCTGAACTATAACTTCTTAAAAATAATATCCCAAACCCTTTTTTGTCCAAGTATATGATTGTATTGGTAAAAATGCTAAGGAATCTTTTCATTCCACCAATGCAAATCTGTGACTGCTACTTAAGAGACTTAGAGAGGTACACAAGTTAAATGACTTGCCTGGTCACATAACTAATATGTATACTAAGAAGAACTTTGAAGTGGGTCTTCCTGACTTTCACCCACATGTATGTTCACCTAATGGAACTTATACGCTGGAAGCTATGCTAGTGAAAAAAAAAAGGAAAAAATCTAAAATATGTAGTGAAGTTAGAAACTCTACATGCATCCTTGATCCCAGCTTCAACATATCTTCTCCAGTAGATTGCCTCCTTTCATCTTCTTCCTCATCCCTTCTGTCTCCCTCTCTTCTTCTCAACCCTTTCATATCTATTAGGCCATAGGGGAAAAAATTCTCTCCCTTGTTATCAAATAATAATTATTTTTTAATTCTCAATTTAAACACTAAAAATGAACATTTCCACATACAATTGTAGACCACAAAAAGATAACTCCATCTGAAACTATAAATCTCCATTTCATAGTTTTTACTCTTTTTAAAAAGTATAATTCTACAGAGTATTTTCAAAACATTTGTTCAAACTTCCTTTTGCTCTCTAATGTGCATTTAAAATTGTTTTCAATAGCTATTTGTAGAGGGAAACTACTCCCCCATTTAAAAACTTGTCCTCCAATTAAAAACTGAGAAATTAATTCTGAAAAACTCAATTCTAATCAGAGAGCAATTCATAATTTAATATAGAATGTTCTTTGTGTTCAGTTATATGTAGTAAGGCTCTTTTTTAAGTGTTTGAGAATACAATAAAATTGTTTCTAAGAAAAAACAAAAAGCAAATCACATGTAGATAACTTTTTCTATGGAAATTTAGCTTTAAAAGATTGGAGACATAGATCTATATCTTCAAATGAAAGTAGAGTCAAGTGAAAGTTAGGAATAGAGAAGATCTGGGCACATTCAAAGGCAGCAAGGGAAGGAACCAAGGAATAGAAGAGATTGAAAATTGGGCAAGAGGACAACTATAAAAGAGCCAATCTCCAAAAGAAAAATGGAGTAGATGAGATAAAAAGTACAAATAGAAGGGCTGGTGTTAGCATGAAGGGCTACATTATCCTCTTGCAGTTGACACAAAGGAAGATTGGATGAGGGATCTTTTATATGATTTTTAAGCTAAGGTGTCTAACCAAGAAGAAACAGAATGATGGTGGTAGAAGTATTCTAAGGAAAGAGCAGCTGCCATGAAGAATATATGAGTTGACCAGGCAAATGGTATTGAAACTGGCTAACAAATTTTGTAGTTGGTGATGAACTAGACACTGCTCAAATACATAAACTACATTAAAACTGGGTGGTAACAATTATACCAGAGTCCTGAAATCTCATTTATACATCAACCATTAAATAGCACAGCTTTCAAGTCATGCTAAACCAAAATTTCTCATGGTTAAAGGAAGTGCATGGATCAAAAACTGTCAATAATCAAATATACTTTCCTATGATAAAGATAGAAAAATAAAACATATAACTTTTAAAGTATTTGTTATACATACAGCAACTGTTCAAAGAAATGTCTTTTGAATTTACATAACTTTCAAGAAGAGAAAATTAATGACTCAAACAATACTCTTTTTACTATAAAATCATATAATCCATGCACAGTCAAAGAATGAGTAGAAATTGTAATTTCATAGTTAGACACAATAGGAATGCTAGGGTGAGAAAATGGAAAGTTAACAAAATAAAAAAATTAACTTTGAGAAAGTAGTTTTGCTATCCTATTACTTATATGATACTGAATGATTCTCAGTCATGAGACTGAAGGCAACACTAAATGAATTCCCTAGTGTCACACCCAACACCTATGTTTTATACTACTTAACATTTTAATCAATAGATATTTATTCAAATTTGCTAACAAGGTAGAAATGAGAACTAATACTGATTACAGTGCTGAAATTCAAATTTATTGCAATGAGCTCCAAAAATATTGAGGCTGAAGCCATCATAAGCTTTAACAGCTATAAATGTAAAACTTTGCATTTAAGTTTAAAATTCTAAGTAGATTAATAAACAATGAGAAAGGCATAGATTGAAAATGACTCAAGTATGATCTGTATGAAGTTTAGTGTACCTAAAGTATAATCAACCCATTCACTAAGAAAGCTAACAGGATTTATATGAAATAATATTCAGATCATAGAAGTAAAAGCACCGCTATGCTGGTCAAAATATTTCTAAAGAAGTTATGGATAGAGTGCCAGGCCTGGAAACAGAAAGGAGGTCCTGGGTTTAAATCTGGACTCAGACATATTTTAGCTGGTAATCCTGTGTGACCTGGGCAAGTCACTTAACCCCACCTGCCAAGCCCTTACCTTTCTTTTGCCTTGGAACCAATTTTTAGCATCAATTCTAAAACAGAAGGTAGTTTTTTATATTGGTTTTGTTTGTACAAAAGCTTTTTAATTTGATGTAGTCAAAATTATTTATTTTACATTTTTGACTCTTTCTATGTCTTGCTTGGTTTTAAAGTCTTTTCCATCCCAAAGGTCTGACATGTGTACTACTATTCTGTGTTTGCCTAATTTACTTATAGTTTCCTTCTTTATGTTCAAGTCATTCACCCATTTTGAATTTATCTTGGTGTAAGGTATAAGGTGTTGATCCAAACCTAATCTTTCCCATACTGTCTTCCAATTTTCCCAGCAGTTTTTATCGAATAGTGGATTTTTGACCCAAAAGCTGGGATCTTTGGGTTTATCATATATTGTCTTGCTGAGGTCACTTGCCCCAAGTCTATTCCACTGATCCTCCTTTCTGTCTCTTAGCCAGTACCAAATTGTTTTGATGACTGCTGCTTTGTAATATAGTTTGAGAACTGGGACTGCAAGGCCCCCTTCCTTTGTATTTTTTTTTTCATTATTTCCCTGGATATCCTTGATCCTTTGTTATTCCAAATGAACTTTGTTATGGTTTTTTCTAAATCAGTAAAGAAATTTTTTGGAAGTTCCATGGGTATGGCACTAAATAGATACATAAGTTTGGGTAGGATGGTCATTTTTACTATATTGGCTCGCCCTACCCATGAGCAGTTAATGTTTTTCCAATTGCTCAAGTCTAGTTTTAGTTGTGTGGAGAGTGTTTTGTAGTTGTATTCATAAAGATCCTGTGTTTGTCTTGGGAGATAGATTCCTAGGTATTTTATTTTGTCTAAGGTGATTTTGAATGGGATTTCTCTTTCTAGTTTTTGCTCCTGAGCTGTGTTGAAAATATATAGAAATGCTGATGACTTATGTGGGTTTATTTTGTATCCTGCAACTTTGCTAAAGCTGTTGATTATTTCAATTGGCTTTTTGGTTGAATCTCTAGGATTCTTTAAGTAGACCATCATGTCATCTGCAAAGAGCGATAACTTGGTCTCCTCCTTGCCTATTTTGATGCCTTCAATTCCTTTTTCTTCTCTAATTGCTACTGCTAGTGTTTCTAGTACAATGTCAAATAATAGAGGTGATAATAGGCATCCTTGTTTCACTCCTGATCTTAAGGTAGGAGTTTTTTAAAAAGAAGTGTGTGCTTTATATTAAGATAATGAAGAATGTAATGTTGTCAAGCTTGTCTTCAGACTATATATCTGGGACAGTGTGAATTTCAAAACTACTCCACCCTATTCAGACCATTCTTTAGAAGATCGGATTTAGCTATTTCCTGATCAATAACAATAGAGATACTTGGAATGACAGAATCAAGTCTTGGAAACTACATTCTCCACCCTACTCAGTGTAACAAGATTAGGAAGGGCTGCAGCAAACTCAATATTTAATTATTTGAGAATATGGCCTTCAACAGACATGTGCAAAAAAGGACAGACCTGTGGGCGGTCCTACATCAAGCTAGAGCCACCATTGGCATATGTGAGATGTAAGAAGTGAGGTAGAGAACAGCCTCTGGAGTTCTTGGGACTTCCTGTGAGGAGGGGAGAGGCAATTGGAGGCTGGTGCTTGGTGTTGGAGGAGTCCTGCGGACTGCTTCCCGTGAATGATAAGGACTGATCCCTTCCCTTGCCTTGGCTATCCAGGGTCTTAAAGCCGCTTTGGCTCAGCCTGAGCCAGAGTGGGTATTTAAACTTCTTTCCTTCTTTCTCTTCTCCCTTTCTCCCTCTCCCTCTCTCTCATACTTTCTTCCTCCTGTTTGTAATTATAACACCATAAAAAAAATTTGGCAGCTGACTTGAGTGTTTCATTTAGGTATTACATAAGTGAATTCCTTGGTGACCTTAAATTAATATATATCAGTCTTTTTTAAAGTGATTTCAATATCACAACAGATAGTTAAGATGTACTATAAGCTGGGCCCAGGGTCCAAAAGGCTAGATTGCTTTCAAAAAACTTCAAAAGTGGCCCTGGGTTCAAATCTGGCCTCAGACACTTCCCAGATGTGTGACCCTGGGCAAGCCCATTACCCCCATTGCCTAGCCCTTACCACTCTTCTGCCTTGGAGCCAATACACAGTATTGACTCCAAGATGGAAGGTAAGGTTTTAAAAAAAAGAAACTTCAAAAGTAGTTTCCTGAACTAAAAATTCTCGTGAAAGCAAAGGCCTGTCTTTTCACTACTAAAATTTTACTGGTGCTGCTCTGCAGCAGGAAATATGAAACACTACTGCCCCTAAAGAACTCAGTAAGAATATGGTGGGAATTGTAGGATCCGAGTGCCAATTCTGGATCTAGTTCAGTTTTCTTTCTATTCAATTATGAATCTAGTCCAATTTCTGTTTTATGAGAAAATGCCATTTAATTGTGGGAAATGGGAGAAAACTTTATTATATTATTTAAACCTAACCCTGTGTGGCTAGGAAATTGGACCACCTCTATCTGCTACTTACAGACCCTAGTTATGTTGACCAGAAATCTAGTCAGATTTGAAGATTGACACATGTAAACCTTAAAATTTCTTAGACTTATAAATGTTGGAAATTTCACCATTGGGAAATTTCATACTTGAAAAATTTCTTACTGATAGTCTATTGGAATGTGAACCCCATTGGCATGGGAGGTTCCTCCTCCTCCCTTCTTAAGATTACTTTAGGACAGAAACCTTTTGCTGAACAATGGAAAGGGCTTTGACCTATACTTAAGCATAGAACAGGAATTTCTTTGAGTCATGATTGATTTTAGAATTGATACAATAGAGATACTTGGAATGACAGAACCAGGTCTTTGGGAAATTACAATCTCCACCCTACTCAGTCCTAACAGGATTTAGGAAGGGCTGCAGCACAGATCAAAATTTAATTATTCCAATCTCTACCCTACTCAGGGTAACAGGATTTAGGAAGGGCTGTAGCAAAGGATCAAGATTTAATTATTTGAGAATATGACCTTCAACAGACATGTGCAAAGCCACAGACCTCTGGGCAGTCCTGGGTTAAGCTAGAGCCACCATTGGCACAGGGAAGACATGGACAGTGATTGGTAGATGTGAGAATGATGGGGAGGGAACTTGGATGGTTTGCTTAAAGAGAGAGGGGTCTGAGGACTGAGGGGTGGCTGGTTGGAGAGTTTTGGCTCTGAGTGGTTAGAGAGGTGCTCTGAGAAGCTTGCTCTGAAGGAAGCTGGAGGTGGAGGCCCCTGAGACTGTTTCTCCATTTTGGTCACATGAGTAATAGGGACTGATCTCCTTTCTTTGCCACAGCTATCTAAGGGCTTGGGCCTTTTGGCCCAGCCTAAACAGAAGGGGTATTAAAGCCCTATTCCCTTCTCTCCCCTTTCTCTCTCCCTCTCTCTCTCTATCTCCAATACCTTTCTTCATCCTGTTTGTAATTAAACTTTATAAAAGGTTGACTGCTGACTTGAGTTTTCATTTAGGAATTACATAGCTGAATTCCTTGGCGACCTTAAATTAATATATATCAGTCTTTTAAAGTGATTTCCTTGTCACACACAAGAAGTTTTCGCACAATTATGTAGCTCAAGCAACCCATATATCTTATCTGAATACTGGCCCCTTACTGGTCCAGAGAAAGGAAGTGAAGGAAAAACTGAAGCCCCTAGCTGAAATAACCAGGCTGTAAGATTCAGTGTCACATCATTGAATATTAAAGCAAAAGCTAAATGATCACTTGTCAGAAAGTTGTATTAGGAATTTCGAACTTGCATATAATGCTGGACTAGATAACCTCTAAATTCCCTTCCCATTCCACATATTCTAAAATTAAGGGGGGGGGGGGTAAAAATGTGAATCTATCATCTAGTAGATGCTATATAAAATGCTTATACTTATACCCTTCCCCTTACAAAGTAACCAACAGAATCTTATGAAAACAACCTGTTGTGGACTAATTTAGAAGCAAAGAATGTTTAAGTTATCTTCTCTACAGGTCATAAAGATTATGAAGTATTAAGACTTGAGGAAAGTTTATGTCTGACCACAATTGAGTCATGTCCTATTGATGGTAGTATTCCTGAGACATCCTTAATTCAGAATACATTAATGTGTTAAGAACTAAGTGGTAATTACTGTGTATGTTCAATATTGATCAAACACCTATTAAAACTACTACCTCTTACTTTTTTAGTTTATTTTTTTAAGTATACTTTTTTTAAAGTCTATTCAGCAAACACAAGAAGCACTGTTGTAAGGTCCTTAAGACTCAGAGATACCAAATTCAACAGACTTTGAAAGAAAAAGAAAGCTTGCGGTATAATATACATTGACAAATCAAAATAGGACGAATTATAACAGGGCTGCAGGGGAGGCGAGGGGAATATTAGTTTTATATTTTGAAGGAAGATCAGACTTCTGAGTGCTATGAGAATGACCAAGGAAAGGCTCCAAAGCAAGAAGGAGATTGCTGAGATCAGAGAACAGCTCAGTTTGGTTAAAATGTAAAAGGATGAAGGGGAGTAATAGGAATTAAAAACTGATGACTCTCAAGTGAGCTGGAGGAATCTATTTTTATCCTAGAGGCACCAGGAAGCCACTGAAAGTTTCTGAAGGGGGACATGAATAGAATGTGTGCAGGGAGTGGGAAGAAGAGAGAGAGGGAAAGGGGGGAGAGAGAGACAGAGACAGAGAGACAGAGAGATAGACAGAGACAGAGAGAGCGCAAGACCACATCAAAGCCTGAGGACGGTTCTTTTGCCTCTAAGAGAGAATGACTAGAAAACAGAGAAAATGTAAAAACAGGAATATTGACTAGGAAGCCATTACCATAGTATGGGTAAAAAATTATGGGGACTAGATTAAGATGGTGTTCATGGGAATGGAAAAAGACAAATAAAAGAAATGTTGCTGAGACAGATCAATAATTAAAGTTCAGAAAAAACAAAAATGTCAACAATAAAGAAAATATCACTCTTGAAGTTGTTTAGCCTCAAGGAAAAGCTAAAGGATTTATCACTCATTTTGAAGCTTATGAAAATTTATACAGTAGATATAAATCAGTTTTCTTTCCAAAGAGAACATAAGTGATTAGGAAGGCAAGCTATAATGAGTTGTCAGAATAAATGTCTTTAATTTCAGAGTGATTAAACACTAAAAAGTTTACCAAGGAAGATGATAATATCTCTATATGCACAAATATTTTTAGAAAGAAAATGCACAGAACTGAGAAGTGGTATGAGGTAAAAAAATTTTGCAGTCAGGAAGGCATGAGTTCAAGAACTCCCTCTAAATGCACACCAACTCTGTGACCACATACAAGTACTGAGTCCCAGGAAACTTTTGAAGTGCAAAGTATTTTTTCCACACCAGAAGTTTCTCACATACATGATTAAAAATTGGAAGTCCACACCAACTCCATCCTACTCTGCCCTCCAAAATTTACAAGATAGCAAGCCTAATGTATCAGGACAGGAATTTTTTTAAAGTCAAGGTTTACTGAGTCATGAGGAAAAAAAATACTTTTGTCAAAGAACAAGTATAAAGCATAAAAAAATTTGAGATATTTTCTTAGAGAAATATAAAATACATTCAATTCACTTGCTTTCTAAGTGTCAAGGAAAACAATGATAAAATACTTATTTCAGTTCTATATTATAATCAGTTAATGGTAAAGGAGAAAATTGAAAGGGGAAATAGAAAAAAACGAAAAGGAAGAAAAATAGAAGATAAGAGATGGGCAGTAAAGAAAGAGATATGTATAGACAGGAGAAGAAAAGTGTTACAGATTTTTCCAATGAGTGTTGATAAGACAAACTGCTTGTCAATGTTCACTTATCAAAGGTCAGGGAGATATTTAGCAGAACTCTACCAGTCTAATATCTCATCAACAAAATTATAAAGCCTCACACTGCAGTATAATCTGTATGCATTTTGCATATGCATATGCAATTATGATTAGCTACAAAAAAAGTACCAAAAAATATCCCAAAACATCTTAATAAATAAAATTACCTTGGATTTTGAGCTATTTACTTCAAAGAAACAGAAGTACATTATTTTGCACAGATGATGTTATATTAAATGAACTATGTAAAATAAAATTGATTTATTTCTAAGAAGAAATCAAATTTACTTGATTATATTCCCTTACCGAAAGATAGGGGTATGGCCAGGCTTTGGTTTATTCCAGGTAAAGTGCGAAGGAACTGAAAGAAATTGGTCACTAGATAAATCTTTCTTTAAAGGATGCTGAGACCCAGGACTATCATCTAGGGTAGCCTCTAGGGATGGTGATAAATTTCCTTGGTCATCTGAACAGACATCTATTTTTCCTGGTAAAGTGGCAGTCTGATCATCAGAGGTCTTTCTTGTTTTTAGAGGGATATCAGTCTCTGCACAGCACTGAAATGGAAAGTGTGCAGGACTCAGGTTTTGTACACCATGGAGAGAAGTATTTAACCATGTGTCTTCTGTTATACTCCCCCTGGGGGAATGGCCAGGAGAGTGGGTTGGTGAATGATGAGGTGAGAGTGAACCAGCATAACAAATTTCAGCACTGGAGTGTCGTCGCTTCCCACATGGGGAGGTAGGTCTTGATGAAGGCCTGGATGTTGGTCTAGGGCTAAGCCAATTTTCATCAGTGATACTAGTTCTAGGAGAATGACAAGGAGACTGTCTAGGTGACAATGAATGTCCAAATCCATACTGTTGTGGCCAAGATTCATCACCAGAACAACCTCTTGGAGAACCACCAGGAGAAGCTAAAGGAGACCCAAGTGTAAATCGGGCAGCAGCTTCATTGAGCTCAGATTCTACATCATCATAAACGTGAGAGATAGACTCACAAGAAGAGGCGTCTGAGAACCAACTCCTGGAAGATATGCTGCTGGCAGGACTTGGACTAAGGGATGAGTCCCTGTATGATGGTTCAAGTGGAAGGTAGAGATGATCTCTAGAAGGTCTTTCCAAATAATCGCTTTCTGAGCCATTTGTATGCAGTTCATCTTCATGAGCATCTATCCCTTGATGACAGTTGGGAGAAATGGATGTAATTTGAATACTAGGACATTCAAAGGGTTTGGGACCACCTAGTGGACTATATTTAGATTCAGGAATCTCACCAATTCCTTCATAGTTTTTGTGACCTTGCAGATGAAGCGGTGACGACAAAACTGAAGTGTGAGGCTGTAATCCATGGTGGGGAATGCAAATTGGCTGGTTTACAGTTGATGGAGGCTGATCTACATTAAAGATGTAAATGGACGCACAATCAGCTTGTTCAGTATCTGGGAGGGAAAGAAAAAGAGCACGACTATAATAATGCATATGAAAAGATCATAAAAATGAAGCTACTAAATGCTTATTAATTGCAATGACAAGATTGGTCTCAAAGAATAGATTATCTCCTCCTTCCTTTTCATTGAGAAAAGACGACAGATATGGAATGTTGTACATACTATCAGATGCAATAATAAATTACCAGCAGATAAAATGGACAGGTTTGATTGTGTAAAATTGTGTCAAATTTTGCACAAACAAAATCAATGAAGTAAATTTAGAAGGGAAATGGGTAACGAGGGAAAAAAAACCTCTGCAGGAAGTTTGATAAGTGTCTCAAATCCAAGAATAAAAGAAATTGATTCAGATTTATAAAACTAAGAACTATTCCAATAGATAAGTGGTGAAAGATATGGCAGGCAATTGTCAAAGGAAGAAATTCAAGCTATTTATTGATATATGAAAAAATACTCCAAATCACTAATAAAAAATACCACTAAAGCAACTTGAGGTCCTACTTCCCACATGTATCAGTTTGAGGAAAATGGCAAATAGTAGAGGGCCTACAGGAAAATTGAAAACTAATGCACTGCTAGTAGATTTTTGAATACAGCTATTCTGAGTATCAATTTGGAATAATTCCACCCAAAGTTACTAAACTATGCATGCCTTTTCATTTAGGAATACCATTTTCCAAGTTAAAATTAAGAATGGGATACACATTTTAGAATATAGCCAATGCTGTAATTTATTTAATTTTAATATGTACATTTGTTATAAAGGTTTTCTTTTTCTTGTTCAATGAGGAGAATTAAGAGGAAGAGAAAGTATTTATTAGTTTGGAAAAAATATAGGAAAAAATTTAAGAGAAAAAAAATCAGCATCTTTCTCACATTAACATTTTAGATGAGCTAGAGATATATGCATATGCTTAATCAATGTTTGTTGATATAGTTGAGAGTGATTACTCAGCACTCTTAATCACATCCAGAATTTTACCTTTTGAGAAACTAAGTTAAATCAATCACAACTGTTACAATTAAAGGCATTGGTAGTTTTGAAAAACATTTTCTAAATTCAACAATTACTAAAATAGTATAGGCACTATCAGTTTTATTAGTGACACAAATTGTTGTTCAGTCCTTTCAGTCATGTCTGACTCTTCATGACCTCATTTGGGGTTTTCTTGGCAAAGATACTGGAGTGGTTGGTCATCTCCCCCTCCACAACATAAATATTTATAACCATTTAAAATGACTAGCATGTCAATTGGGGAATGGCTGAACAAATTGTGGTATATGTTGGTGATGGAATACTATTGTGCTAAAAGGAATAATAAAGTGGAGGAATTCCATGGAGACTGGAACAACCTCCAGGAAGTGATGCAGAGCGAAAGGAGCAGAACCAGGAAAACATTATACACAGAGACTGATACATTGTGGTACAATCGAAGGTGATGGACTTCTCCATTAGTATCAATACAATTTCCCTGAACAATCTGCAGGGATCTAAAAATAAAATACTACCCACAAGCAGAGGATAAACTGTGGGAGTAAAAACACCGATGAAAAGCAACTGCTTGACTACAGGGGTTGAGGGGATATGACTGAGGAGAGACTCTAAAATGAACACTCTAATGCAAGTACCAACAACATGGAAATGGGTACGAGTCAAGAACACATGTGATAACCAGTGGAATCGTGCGTCGGCTATGGGAGAGGGAAAGGTGGTGGGAGGGGGGGCAGGGAGGAAAAGAAAATGATCTTTGTTTCCAGTAAATAATGTTTGGAAATAAAATAATGTTTAAAATTAAAATAAAGTAATAAAATAATGTTTAAAATTAAAATAATAAAATAAATAAAAACAAATAAAATAATGTTTAAAATTAAAAAAATAAATAAAATTAGAAAAAAAAAAGAATGCATGCCCTTTGATCCAGCAATACCACTACTTGGTTTGTTCCCCCCAAAGAGGGAAAAAAATGTTTGTACAAAAATATTTATAGCTATACTTTTTGTGGTGGCAAAAAATTGGAAAATATGGAGGTGTCTATAGATTGGGGAATGGCTGAACAACTTGTGGCATATGATGGTGAAGGAATACTATTGTGCTATAAGGAATGATGTGAAATGAGCAGAACCAGGCCAACATTGTACACAGGAAGTGAAACATTGTGGAATGGTCAAATGTAATAAGACTTTGCTACTAATAGCAATGCAATAAATCTAGGACAATCCCAGGGGACTTATGAAAAAGAATGCTATCCACATCAAGAAAAAAAATTGTGATAGTAGAAATGCAGAAGAAAAACATGATTTATCATTTGCTTATATAGCTTTATGATTGGGAAGGTTGTTTTTAAAAGATTATTACAAAAATGAATAATATGGAAATAGGTATTGAGGGATAATATATATAGATAGATAACCCAGTGAAACTGCTTGTCAGCTTGGGGGGTAGGGGGAGAGGAGAGGGAGAGAATATAAATCATGTAACCTTGGAAAAATACTTTAAAATAAATTAAAACATGAAAAAAATCTAAAACAAACAAAAATACCAAGTATCCATTTCAAGGCAAAAGAGAGGTAAGGGCTCAGCATCTGGGCTTAAGCAACTTGCCCAGAATCACATAGCTAGGTCATTTCTGAAGCCAGATTTGAAACAACCAGAAAATTCTATCCCTATCAACTGAGCCAACTAGAGGTGGCTTTTAATAACTGAAAATTCAGTATGTGAGCCAAAAAACATTATTATGTTTTTGGAATCTTTGCATGGTATACTCCTGGCCAGACTCTGTCCCCAGTGTCCACAGACTTGTCTGCTGACCTGGACTTTAAAAAAGGGGGGGAGGACTGTTCCCCCCCCCCTTGGATTTACTAATCCAGAATTAGATTCTTGGAGGAGTTAGAGAAAGGAGGAACTTAAACTGTACTTCTTCTACTTCAATACTGACTTGTTTTGATGACTATAATGATCTGAAAGGGTCATTTTTTTCATTCCACCTATTACTAGTCATCATAATATGACAGTAATCCTGCATTTCTGAGGGATTGTGACACTGGAACAAAAGTTCCACTGGGTATGATCAGCTGGAAAGACTTGGTTTTGAAAAGAGTATGATTCTGGCAACAGTTGTGTCTCCTGCCTAAGGACCAATCCAACTAAACATGGTTCTAATAATGTATGTCATCCAACAACCAGACTGGTTAAGTTGATCAAATTAAATGCTGACAGGAACATGAAAGATTTAATATTACATTGCTAGAACAGCTGTAAATTGTTTTTCAAAGCTGTAAAACTGTTCATGCTCATTAACATAGGAATCCCACTACTAGGATAGGTCATGTATGAAAGAAAATATTCATGGAAGCTTTGTTTGTAATGACAACATAGGAAACAATACAAATACAATGATTGGGGGAAACGACTGAATAGATTGTGATATCTGAATGTAAGGGGTTATATTATTAGAAATGATACATTTAGAAATATAAAGAAAATAAGGGAACTATATGAAAAGATGAAAAAAGAATAATACATTCTAAAATTACATTAAAAATAAGAGCCTAATATGCCCAAAGGGCTTTAAAAGACTGTCTGCCCTTTGATCCAGCCAAACCACTGCTGGGTTTATACCCCAAAGAGATCATAAGGAAAAAGACTTGTAAAATATTTATATTTTTATTTACATTTATATATAAAATATTTATAGCCATGCTCTTTGTGGTGGCAAAAAATTGGAAAATGAGGAGATGCCATTTAATTGGGGAATGGCTGAACAAATTGTGATATCTGTTGGTGATTAAATACTATTGTGCTAAAAGAAATAATGAACTGGAGAAATTCCATGTGAACTGGAACAATCTCCAGGAATTGATGTAGAGTGAAAGGAGCAGAACCAGGAGAACTTTAAACACAGAGACTGATACACTGTGGCACAATCAAATGTAATGGACATCTCTATTAGCAGCAATGCAATGATCTGGGACAATTATGAGGGATTTTTGAGAAAGAACACTATCCATATCCAAAGAACTGTGGGAGTAGAAACACAAAAGAAAAACAACTTCTTGATCACATGGTTGGATAGGGATATGATTGGGGATGTAGACTATGTGTATATGTACATACTATGTATGTTGATAGATCACCCTAATGTAAATATCAATAATATGGAAATAGGTCTTAATCAATGACACTTGTAAAACCCAGTAGAACTGCTTGTTGGCTGGGAGGAAGGGGGGAGGAAGAACATGAATCATGTAACCATGGGAAAATATTCTAAATCAATTAATAAAAATTTTCAAATAAAAAAGGGTCACAAAAATCAAGGAAAAAAAGGAAAAATCCAAAGAGAATTCAAAAGAGGAAGATGTTGATTAGCTCACATATATAAATCACATTTTAAAACAAATTATAAACAACTGAAGACCCCTGTATCTCTTTAACCCTATTTTTACTGTATCTAAGAGTCTGAGATATCCCTTCCTGCTTTTTTAATACACCAGAGACATAAGATTTTATTCCAGTTTTTTCTTTAGTACATGTAAATCTTTGTTTCATCTAAATTTCTCTCTTTTTTTTTTAACCCTTACCTTCCATTTTGGAGTCAATAATGTGTATGGGCTCCAAGGCAGAAGAGAGGCAAGGGTTAGGCAATGGGCCTTAAATGACTTGCCAAGGGTCACACAGCTGGGAAGTGTCTGAGGCCAGATTTGAACCTAGGACCTCCCATCTCTAGGCCTGGCTTCTCAATCCACTGAGCTACCCAGCTGCCCCCATCTATATTTCTTATAAGCAAATGTTGTTGGGAGCAGCTAGGTGGCTCAGTGGACGGAGAGCCTAGCCTAGAAACAGGAGGTCCTGGATTTAAATTTGGCCTCAAACACTTCCTAACTGTGTGATCCTTAACCCTCACCTAACCTTTCACTCTTCTCCCTTAGAACCAACATACATTATTGATTCTAAAAAGGAAGATACGGGTTTTAAAAAAATAGCAAATGTTGCTAGATTCTGCTTTTTAATCTATTCTGTCACAATTACATCTCATGAGCAAGTTTATCTCATTCACATTCTCTGTTATGATTGCTAGGTCTATTATAAAGTTTCATATTTTTGTCCACAACTTTTACAAAGGTGCAGAAGGTGGTGAAAGAAAGGGGCTTGTAGTAAATAGTAATTTATAATTAGAATAAACCAATCTAGGTACCAGGCATGGTGTTCACTAAGCACAAGGGACACAAAGAAAAGAAAAGAAAAAGACGGTTCCTGTCCTCTAGAAGCTTGAAACAACCTAAGGCAGAGACAACATGAAATCAAATAAGACAACAGGATACAAAGACTTCCGGTCTCAGCCCTCAAAGAGTTCACAACATGCAAAGTTATATATATTGGTTACATACAATGCAAATGGAAAGCAATCTCAAAGGAAAAACACTACCAGCTAGGGCAAATTGGGAAAGCCTTTTGCAAAAATAAATCTTGAAAGAAGCCAGGGAAGCCACAAATCATAGATGAGAAGGGTATTCCAGGGATAGGGTTGTCACTGAAAAGGCATCAAGTCTAGAAATGGAATTCATATGACAGGAACACCAACAAGGCCAGAGTTGCTAGATCATAACACTAAGGGGAGTAAAATGTAAGATTGGAAAGGGGCCAGATAGTGTTCTCAAAACCAGAGAATTTTACATATTTATTTTTGGTGGTAATCAGGAACCAATGGAATTTATAATGTGAGATGGTGTAGAGGTTCTTTTGTAAATAGTTTTACTGCATCTGCAAGTGGTTGGAGAATGTTGTATGGTCCAATGATGTTTGGGCCTTTTCGAAATTGTACATAGCTTAATACTTTTCGTTATTCGTGTTGTTTCAATATGTGAGTTGGGGGGAGGGAGGGGTTGACAAATTTAGGAAGTTTGATTTGGCATCTAAGTGGAAGATTAATTGGAATTGGAATGAGACCTGAAGTGGGGAGACCAACCTGAACATTTCTACAGTGGTCCAGGAGTGAGGGAATGAGGCTCTGCACCAAGCTGGTTTATTCGTTAGTGGAGAAAAGGATGCAAAACTGTAATCCTAACCAAGAGATTGGTTATGTGGAGTAACTGAGTGTAATATGGTGAGGTTCTGAACTAGGATGAACTGGGAGATGGGTAAGGATCAACAGTAAAAAAGGAAGTTAGAAAAAACAAGACAGGACTTGGAAAGGACAATAATTTCTGTTTGGGACAGGCTGAGGTTAAGATACCTGTGAGCCATCTAGTTAGAGATATCCAAAAGGCAGTCAGTGATATAAGACTGACAGAGGTAAGGAGAGGCAGGCAGGCAGGCGGGCAGGCAGGCAGGCAGGCAGGCAGACAGACAGACAGACAGACAGACAGACAGAGAAAGAGTGAATGAGTGTATATGTGTGTGTAGTCATGTGTGTGTAGTCGTCTGTGTGCATGCAGATAAAATCACAAAAAGGCAGCATAGATGGAAAGGAGAACATGCAGGTCAGAGCCTTAGAACATCTTTTGGTCTGCAGATGCTAACTGGATGAGAAACCATCAAAGGAAATAGGAAGCAGTAGTCAGACAGATAATTGGATAAATGCCAGGTTTAAAAAGAAATTTTTAGTGGAATTGCACCAGGGAGGGGACAGGAGGGGAGGGAGGAATAGAAAATGATTTTTATAACCAAGGAATAATGTTTGAAATTGATCAAATAAAAAAAGTGTTAAAAAAATTTTTTTTTAATTTTAAGAATTCAAAGTCTATAAGGCATTCACAAACAAGCCTGTGAGGTACATGCTATTGGTTACTGTTGTGGTTATTCAGTCATGTTAATTTCTTCATAACCCTTTTAGGGGTTTTCTTGGCAAAGATATTACAGTGGTTTGCCATTTCCTTCTCTAGCTCATTTTACAGATGAGGAAACTGAGGCAAACATGATTAAGTGACTTGCCCAGGATCACATTAAATGTTTGAGGTCAGACGTGAACTCGGGAAAATGAGTCTTCTTAACTTCAAGCCTGATACTATCTACTGCACCACTCAGCAGTCCTTACTAGCTTCAGGACTTCCGGTTAAGATGGCAGCTTAGAGAAAGCTAAAGTTCAGATCTCCGGAAAACCCTTCCCGACCGATCTCAAACTATAAGCTCCTAAGGCGCCAAAATTCAAAACGATCAACAGCACAGACCCTGGGAACCCTCCTCCTGGACCTGGACCAGGATCAAAAGGTACGGCTCCCCTCAAAAGCCAGAACCCGAGATCACTCGGACCTAAGGGGTAGGAGCGCAGAGTCCAAGGCTCCGGGAAGCTGCAGCCGGGCCCCGCTCAGAGAGCAGGGTCCTCGGAACAACAACCCTCAGGGCCTTCTATCGGAGTCCCAGTGAAAGTCACTGCCTGGAGCTCCCTCTGCAGAGAGCAGGGTCGAAACAACAGCAACCCTCAGGGCGGGCAAGACAGCTGGATCCTACTACCCAAGTCTCAGTGAAAGTCCTTGTCCTCGGAGCTTGGGGAAGCTGCAGCCCATCCCCCCGCAGGCCGAGGAAACAGCCTCACGGCCAGCGATTCTGAAGGCAACTTCCGGAAAGCAACGTGGTCCGACCCCTCCATTCCAGTTCCAGTGAGGCATATTCAGTTTAACCCAGGGAAAGCTCATAGAACCAACATCTGTCCAGGACTAAAGCCTCTGATCACCAGACAGAGATAAGAAAAGCTAATCCTCCACATTCAGAGATGACAAACTCCACAGAAGCACAGAAGCCCCAAAATACCAAGAAAAATAAGAAGAAAGGGGCGACTTTGGACACATTCTATGGAGCCAAAATACAAAATACAGAGCAGATAGAAGAAGATATACAAGAAAATTCTCCAAAATCTTCCAAAGGAAATAGAAACTCTCCACAAACCCATGAAGAATTTGAATCAGAAATGACCAAAAAGATGGAAGCCCTCTGGGAGGAAAAGTGGGAAATAATGCAAAAGAAATTCATGCATCTACAAAACCAGTTTGACCAAACTGTAAAAGAAAACCAGGCTTTAAAGCAAGAACTAATAAAGCAAAGCCAAAACACCAAGAAATTAGAAGAGAACATAAAATATCTCACCGACAAGGTGATAGATCTGGAAAATAGAGGGAGAAGAGAAAATTTAAGAATAATTGGACTCCCAGAAAAGCCAGAAATAAACACCAAACTGGACATGGTGATACAAGATATAATCAAAGAAAATTGCCCAGAGATTCTAGAACAAGGGGGCAATACAGCCACTGACAGAGCTCACAGAACACCTTCTACACTAAACCCCCAAAAGACAACTCCCAGGAATGTAATTGCCAAATTCCAAAGCTATCAAACAAAAGAAAAAATCCTACAGGAAGCCAGAAAAAGACAATTTAGATATAAAGGAATGCCAATCAGGGTCACACAAGACCTTGCAAGTTCTACTCTGAATGATCGTAAGGCATGGAACATGATCTTCAGAAAGGCAAGAGAGCTGGGTCTCCAACCAAGAATCAGCTACCCAGCAAAACTGACTATATACTTCCAAGGGAAAGTATGGGCATTCAACAAAATAGAAGACTTACTAGCTTCAGGCAAATCCCATATCCTCTGTCTGCCTGAGTCTCCTCATCTATAAAATAAAGGTTAATAATAGCATCTATCTCCCATGCTTGTTGTGAGGATCAAATGAGATCATTATAAAGCATTTAAGTTCAGTGCCTAATACTATGTGGTGTCAGCGATTATATTACTATTATTAATATACTTCAAGAAGCCTTTAAAATGACAAATTTCTAATTAATTATTCCATAAAGATAGTGTTTTAAATTTAATTTTTATATGCTAGAGATTCTACTGTGAAAGAACTGCTTTGGGAAGATGGTCTGGAAAGGAAAAGGAAAGTTTCTCAGAAAGAAGTAGATTCTGAAGAAAGAGGGAGACAGAAAGGGAGAGGGACATGGAGGGAGAGACAGAGAGAGCCTGAAAGACCAGAGGCCAAAAGGTAAACGATATTTCTGGGTGAGAGAAATCATAAGCAAAGCTTTGAAAGTAGAAGTGTTGTGTGTTGAAGACTGCAAACAGATCTGTATGACCAAAAGCCAAAGCTGGAAAGTAAAGCGTAATTAGAGTAATCAAACCTTGGAAGGTCCTTGAAGAACATGGTAAGCAAGCTTAATTTTGACAAGAGCAACAACATGAAGCTACAAAGATTTATGAGTAGGGATATTATGTGACCAAAATGGCATTTAAGAAAGCCTGACACAGCCTGTCAGCTAAATCAGAGATAGAAGAGACAGTAAGATGCCACAAGGAGGAATCTTAAATGAGATTAAGAGGATCTCTGCTAGGCTGGTGGTAATGAATGAGAAAAGATGAAGATTTGTGAGGAGACAAAAGCTATAAACAAATCTTAGTAAGAGACTGAAGCTAGAAGCAAATTAGAAAGAAAAATGACTCTGGTGAAATCTGCATTTTACCAAAAAGCATAGGTGTAGTAAAAATACAAACAACATCGAAAACATATTTGGGTTTAAAATAAACAAAAACATAAGCATAAAAGTCCTAATAGGTCCTACCTACAACTTATAATAATTGGAGTCAAAACAGATGTATATGCATTCAATAGGCATGAGGCATGCGAGAATGGGGAATGTGGCATTACCCCTTAAATATGCACACTTTATAATTAAATGCTTTTTATTTTCCTGGGGCTATAACTATTTCTTTCTAAGATGCAAGTCCCTTCCATTCTTCCCCTCTCTTTATGTGCTCCCAATAATCCTATGCTGAGAAATGTTTTTATTTGGTTGGAAATAGCGTCCTTTCTTCTCATCCCTCATTGCAAATCAAGATACCAAACCTCTTTTCTCTCTCCACATCTCTTAGATATATCACCTTTTCTCCACTCACACAGACATCACACTAGTTCAGACCCTCATTGCTTCTCACCCAGAAAACACTACAAAAGCCTACTACTATGTATCACTGCCTTAAATCTCTCCTCTCTAGTCCTTCTTCTACATAGCTGACAAAGTGATATTCCTAAAACTAGGTCTAGTCATGTAACTTCCTGCTCATTAAGCTCCTCCAGACTCTAGGATTAACTCTAAACTTCTTTGATTAGTATTTAAAGCCCTTCATAGTCTACCTCTTTTCTACCTTAACAGGCTTCTTATGTATTACTTCCCTCATATTTTAGAGTCTAGTCAAACTGATCTTCTTGCCATTGTTCCTCACCCAGAACACTGCATCACCTGTTTACTTTTGTAATGACTATCATTCCTAACTAAAATGCATTCTCACCTCACTTGTACCTCTGAGAATCTCTGGTTTCCTCAAAATTCAGTTCAAGGACATTTTCTATATGAAGGCATTCCAGATTACATCAGGTCGCACATCTCAGCATCTCACTAAAAATTATCTCAATTATTTTGGCAGTGTTCTTTATATACTTTTATTTTGTGAATTTCAAAACTACTCCACCCTATTCAGGTCATTCTTTAGAAGATTGGATTTAGCTATTTCCTGATCAATAACAATAGAGATACTTGGAATGACAGAATCAGGTCTTGGAAACTACATTCTCCATCCTACTCAGTGTGCAGCAAACCCAAGATTTAATTATTTGAGAATATGGCCACAGATGTGCAAAAAAAAGGACAGACCTCTGGGCGGTCCTAGGTCAAGGTAGAGCCACCATTGGCATATGTGAGACGCAGGAAGTGAGGTAGAGAACAGCCTCTGGAGTTCTCGGGTTTCCTGCAGTTCGAGGCTGGTGCTTGAGGTTGGAGGAACCTCGAAGACTGCTTTCCTTCAGATTGGTCAGGTGAGTGATAAGGATTGATCCCTTTCCCTGCCTCAGCTCTCCAAGGCCTTAACACCTGCCCACTTTGTTCTGAGATAACTCTCCCTCCCTCTAATATTTTCTTCCCCCTGTTGTAATTAAAACACCATAAAAATTTGGCAGCTGACTTCAGTAATTTTATTATTTGGGATTTCCCTTTGCGACCATTTAAATTCAGATTTTTCTCAGTCTCAACCATAATATTCACCCTTTACAATTTGTACAAGGATTCTTTCCCCCTGTTAAAATGTAAGCTCTTGCAGATGATAATCACACTTACAGTCTACTTAAGGAATCCAAGAGAATCAGCTAAAAAAACTAGTGGAAATAATTAACAACATTAACAAAGTTGCAGGATACAAAATAAACCCACATAAATCATCAGCACTTTTTCCAACACAACTAAACAGCAAAAGTTAGAAAGAGAAATTTCATTTAAAATAACCCTAGACAATGTAAAATATTTAGGAATCTATTTGCCAAGACAAACAGAAATTATATGAACACAAGTACAAAACATTTTTCATACAATTAAAACTAGATCTAAATAATTGGAAAAACATTAACTGCTCATGGGTAGGACAGGCTAATATAATAAAAATGACTATTCTACCCAAATTAATTTACTTATTCAGTGCCATATCTATCAAACAAACAAGAAACTTTTTTATTGAATTAGAAAACAAAGTTCATTTGGAAAAACAAGAGATCAAGAATATCAAGGGAAGATACACTGTGGTACAATCCAAAGTAATGGACTTCTCTACTAGTAGCAATGCAATGATGCAGAACAATTCAGAGGTACTTATGAGAAAGAGCACTATCCACATTCAGAGGAATTACTATGGGAATAGAAACACAGAAGAAAAACAACTGCTTGATCACATGGGTCGACGGGGGTGGGGGGTTGGAATGATTGGGGATGTAGACTAATCAATCACCCTAGTACAAATATCAATAATATGGAAATAGGTCTTAATCAATGTCAGTAAGCATTTCTTAAATCAATAAGCATTTATTCAGTATTTATTATGTGGCAGTAATCTTGTTAGGTATTGGGGATACAAAAACAAAAATGAAACTTCTGCCAGTTCTCAAAGAGCTTACATTTTATTTATTTTTTTGTTTTTTAATTTTTAAATTTAATTTAGAATATTTTTCCATGGTTACATGATTCATGTTCTTTCCCTCCCCACTCCTAGAGCTAATGAGCACACTGGGTTTTACATGTATCATTGTTCAAAACCTTCCGTATTATTATTTTCAATAGAGTAATCATTTAAAGTCAAAATTCCCAATCATATCCCCATCAAACCATGTGATCAGTCATCTCCCAATTTGTTAAATCTATGCCTTCATCTAAAACAGAGCCAAAATCTAGAGCTTCCAAGTTAAAAGAAAAAATACAGCAAAGCAGCCAGAAAGACTCATTTTTACAGATGAAGAACTGAGGCAAAAAGAGTTAAGTGACTTGCCCAAAGTCATACAGCTAGTAAAAGTCTGAGGCTGGATTTGAACTCATTAAAATAAATCTTCCTGATTTTCCAAGTCCAGTGCTCTGTTCACTATTCACCTAGTTGCCCAGAGAAGTTCAAAAATATTATACAGCAGCTCAATGATAGCATGCTTGCACAGTTCCTGAATAATGGACAATGTTCTCATACTTTTCATTAGTAAAGCATAGCTGTGTGTTTTCCTCCCATGCTTTTTTTAAGCATGATGTTTTCAGAAGCCTTCAAAGAAGATAAAAATGACATCAAGGTCAGATAACTGCACTAATGCTAAATTATTTAACTCGTGGAGGGAGTTTTGGTACACAGCTTTTCTGTTTACAGATTATGCACTCAATGCAGCCTCTGAGAATGGAATGAAACAAAGCAGATCTCATTCTCTACTGCTTGTGCTAATTTTGACCTAACAATCAACACCAAGTAAAAAGAGGTTTTCCACCAGCTAGCACCAAACAAACCATCCATCCGTGGAATCCCTGGTTAGAGCAAATGGAGAAATTCTGAATGCTGGGGATAAGTTTGATTCTCTTGCCAGGATACTTTCCAGGGATATTGACACACACATTACCAGAGCCAACTCAGTGTTTGGAAGGCTCCAAAGACAGTGTGAGAGAGAAGAAGCATTAAACTGAAAATCTCATTGTTGTGTCTCTTCCACCCTAATCAATCTACCAGTACCATGCCAGGAAATTGAATTACTTCCATTTGAATTGTCTTAGAGACATTCTGAAGATCTAAGATACCAGATACTGAGGTTCTTTCCTCTAAGCTGCTGAATGCCCCAAAAGACTCTTTTACTGAAAACTCACACAAAGCAAGTGCTCACATAGGGGCCAAAAGTGTTACCCTCAAAAACATTCTCAAGGTCTTTCTGAAGAACTTTATTAATTATGAGACACTGATGCATCAAAGAAAGCACTGTACTATATGTACAAAGCAGAATTGTAGTAGTCAAAAGATACGTGAGATACACAAATTTACAGACATCTCTACTCCAAATTACCATACAGCTATTTGTGCCCAAGCTGGGATAGAGTCTTCTGAGCTTTTATTCGTCTCTACCACAATTTGGCATACTGTACACTGATCCCAACATTTTGGACTTCTTCTAGTAAACAAAGGACAGCAATCAAAGATAAGACTACAACTAATGGTCTTTCTACAGAGATAAAAAAACTTAAGGTAACAGATATTAACAAAGTAAAAGATTATAAGACTTACCAGAGAGAAAAATAGAACATTAACAGCACTTTTGTAGAATTCCTGGTTAAAAAACAAACAAACACAAAACTAGAACTCACTAACACCAGAGTCAAGAGAAACCTTGAAAGGTAAATTCATAAGAACAATTGGAAGGGGCAAACAATATTGAAATGCTTATATTCTAATTGGTATAAAAGAAACAAAGGTCCCTCTTACTGCCTTCAAAGGTCACAGAGAGTTAAGCAAAGAGACTTTGGAGAATTTTGTTATATTTCAAAAAAAGAAGAAGAGGATGGAAAAGGGAAATATGCTAAAGAATGACTGAAGAAGCAGGAAGAACTTACTGTTTTGGATAACTGGGGTGAAGAAGAGTACAAAAACAGGGGAAAGGTTGTCAGGAAACAGGCATCTAAAGAATTTCATTGGACAAAGATGGGTAAAAACACAAATGCACATGCACAGCTGATACAGAAATCAATTACATTCAACAAGGAAAGAGAGAGATAAAGTAAAAAGTAAGAAAAAAATCAAGGAAGAGTAGTCATAAGCAAAAAAAATGTCAACTTTGGAGAGTTTAGCATAAAAAAGGGGATAAAAAAATAAAATAAAATGTAAGAATCAAAGGTTGGACTAGATGAAAAGGGGACACACAAGAACTGACCTTCAAGTATAGATTGTTAGTTTGGTCAGATTCCTTTTCTTTCTTCAAAACCTTTAATCTTTGCAAAGAAGTTGGTAAATAAATAGAGGGGGTAGTTGGGTAGCTCAGTGGATTGAGAACCAGGCCTAGAGATGGGAGGTCCTGGGTTCAAATATGACCTCAGACACTTCCTAGCTGTGTAACCCTGGGCAAGTCACTTGACCCCAATTGCCTAGCCCTTACCAATCTTCTGCCTTGGAGCCAATACATAGTACTGATTCTAAGATGGAAGGTAAGGGTTAAAAAAAAAAGAATAAACAGAAGAAAAATAAGAAGCTATAATGGAAGGAACTCAACTATAAATTAGAATAGGAGAGTAAGAAAATAAAAATCATTTTTCCCTCTTTAAAAAAATTTTGTTATTTAAGGGAAGAGTCTCTGGGAATCAATATAAGGGAAAATAAATTCAATGGAAAAATAAAAAACATGAATAGAAATATATTTTCAGAGAAAGAAAGCAGAATCCAACAATATATATATTTTTAAACATTAGAAACAGTATAAGTCTGCAGTGTTAAAATGAGAGAATGAAGCAAAATATATCAGGCAAATTTTAAAATACTGAGGGAAAAGGAAATTTTAAGATATAATTATAAATTGTTTTAAATACAATCATATCTGAGACATGGTTAAAAGAAATAAATGACATTATTCTTAAGTCATACCAAAAAAATATATATTTCTGTCTACCTACCTATCCATCTATATATCCACCAAATAGCATGGCATTTAATACTCAGCTAGCAAAACTCTAATAATTGAGGGACTTCAATGTACCCTTTAACCAGATAAAAATATTATCAACAAGAAAAAAGTACTTATAATTAGAAGCTTAGAAAAATTAACTATAATAGGTTTATGATGATTACTGAATAAATGTAGAAAGGAATTACATGTTTTTCAACTGTGTATGTGTATTTCATCTTTGTAAAAACTGATTGGGAAGTAGTAAATAAAAACCTCACAAATAAATACAGAAGAATAGAGCTATTAAACATATCTTTTACTGACTACAATGCAAGAAAAATTATAATAGGCATTTGAAAAAAATCTTCAATGGAGCCTAAATAATTTAATCCTAAAGAAGTAATGTGTCAAAGAACAAATCACAGAAACAATAAATATTTCATCAAAATAACATGATATACCAAGTTTTGAGATACAGGAAAAGCAGTGCTTAGAGGAAAATTTATCCCTAAACAATTTCATCAACGGGAGAAATCAATGAATTGAGCATACAACTTTAAAAATTAGAAAACTGATATAAATTTCACCTAAACACAAAGATAAAAATTCTGGGGAAAAAAATCACAGGAGATCTACAAAATAGAGAAAACAAAACATTTAAATGATAAAACTAGGAGCTATCTGGCAGGGGAGAAAATTAATAAAAATCAGTTATTTTGAAAAGAAAATTACCACAGAAAATTCCCAAGTAGTGAAATGAAATTACTAAATGAATCTCCCAATTATAGTCAACAAAACTTATTTTTAATTAAATGGGATATTTGCAAAAAACATAAAATACCCAGATTAACAGAGTAAAAACATTGGGAATTTAAATAACTCAGTCTCAGAAAAGAAACTAAACATGTCATACAGGAACTTCCAGAGGAAAATAAACTTGAGGAAAATAATGGGTTTTCAAATGAGTTCTAACATATAAATAACAACTCTGACATCAGATATTTTTTCAAAAATAGAGAAAAAAGTAGGCCACTAAATTCTTTCTGTAAGGCAACTACAGTCCTTAGACCTAAAAATCAGGTACTGAGAAAAACCATAGACCAATATTATTAATGAATATCAATTATAAACATAAGTCTTAATAATAATTAAAAACACCCCAAAATCACAAATTTCAGATGCAAAAATTTTTTTCAATAAAATATGACTCCAATACTTATTGACAAAATTAAAAAGCATGTTAAAACATGGACCACTGTTTAACATGGTCATCAATATCTCTCTCTAAAACCAAAAACTCTCCACCCAATAAATTACAATGACAATTGTTGAACTTCATAAGAAGAAAGGCATCACTGGTGAAGTTATGAAGTGATTCAACCAATCTGTCAAGTCATATGGAATCTGTAAAAAAAGGAGGCTTTTCCTTCTTTATATAATGGAATGGATTGGATGGTTTGTCCCACTGGTTAGATGTGATACCAGTGGAGAAAGTTGAGTGGATCAAGTGGTGAGAGAATATGGGGGTTGAGGTAAACTCTGTTGATGGAGGGAAGATGGCAAGATCTCTTCCTCCCTAAGGTGAACTGAAGCAGGAGTTTGAGATAACTTCCAGAGGGAGAACAGGATGGCTTTCTCTCTCCTTTTCTCAAGGGATATTTAACAGAATAAATCCCTAGAGCACCAGTGAGAGCACAAGCTGAGGGGAAGAAATGTCTGCTTCCCTGTCAGGTACTTCTGAGGAAGGTTTTTAAGTTTACCTTCCTCAATGGAGAATGTATGACAGTCCTACTCTGGACTTGCCACAGGAAGGAACAGGACTCAAGCTTTGAGTTCTGTCTCAAATTGCCCAACACCCCTCTTGCTGAAGAGATAGGCCAAACCCAAATCTGACTTATATCTAAGGATTTTTTTTAAAAAGGGGGGTGGGGGGACAGAACAAGGTTAAAGGAAAATAGGAGGAGGCTGTCCTGTTAAACTAAACCCACAGCAGCTGGGTCAAGAGGCTAGTGCCCGGAGTCCACAAATGTCTCAGTCCCTCTCCCAGCTGACTGCTCTCTTTATAATTTCTAAGCTAATGTATCTTAATGCTAAATCCTAAATCAGTTCAGGGAAGGCTAGGAGAGACAAAGAAGAATAAAGAGGGCTGGGCTCAGGGTTTTTGGTGTGAGATCTTGATGGCAGATGGAGGAAAACAGGGGAATGGATTTCTTGGAGAATACAGCTTCAGGAGTTAAAGGCAGGAAATCTGGGTCCTCTCATGGCTTTGGGGGATCCCTCAACCACCCAGAAACTGAACTGATCAGCTTTCACTTCTGGGACCTAAGACCTCCGGCTCTTCTGAATCTCCCTCAGTCAACAGTTCTCTTCCCACAACTCTGTGCTGACTAAACTGTCACTCTAGCTCCTGTTCATCAACTGTAGAATTCCAATGGTCTCCCCTTTCCAAACCCTAAAAATCCTACCCCAAAAGTTACTCAATTATTCAGTGATACCACTACTTGCTATTTAAAAGAAACCAAAGGGAAAGGATCCATCAGTACAACAATATGAATAATAGCGCCTTGAAGCAAAAAACTGAAAACAAAGTGTTACAGACAAAAAGAGTGGTTGCCATAAACTGTGACCGCGAAAATGTGGGTTCAAGACTTTGAATTGCCAAAAGCATAAAGATAATTTTTAGTGTCTCAATTTAAATCAAAAATAAGTGGTCGCCATGGGAAAAATTCCCAAATATGAAATAGCCATCAGCTAGGTTTTATAGAGATTTTAATTAATACAAATGAAGGAATTTAAAAAAGGGAGAGAGACAGAGTGAGAGGAAATAATAGGAAGGCTAGAGCCTAGGCCTTTCTTTTAAGAGAGAAAACTAAGTCAGTCTTTAATCACTCACCACAAGATTTGTTCCAAGCAAAACTCCAGTGTTCAGAGACCCTCCAGTTCAGCTCCTCAGCTCAACTAACTTCAGCCACCGAGAGAGCCCACTGAGAGACCCCCAATTCAGCTTCCTAAGCTGAACTAAGTCGAGAGGCCTCTGACCTCCTTTTAAAGAGAATTTTCTCCTATGTCACCTCCCCTAAATTTTCACATCTACCAATCACAGTAGATGTTTTCCAAAGGACTGACCATTCTGAATTCACATCTTATTATCACCTTCTCTGGGTAGACTAAAACTTCTGAGTATTTCACAGCTCTTTACTAAGGTTGTCCCTTGCAAGTTGCCTGACCTTTTAAGTGATTAATTTGACCTTCATAGGTACTTAGCACCCTTTTGTATTAGATCTAAAAATAGACCTAGCTTAAGGGCTGAATTTTGGCCTAACTATAAGTATGAGTTAAGTGCCTTCATTGTTCACTAAGGAGTTTTACAACTTTATCTTCCCCTAAAGTATGCCCAAGTATGGGTGGAGTAATTTTAAAGTTCCCAATACATTTCTGATCAAGTACCTCCATTGTTTTAAATGGGGGCTAACCTTAAGATAATGTTCCATGGTAGAGTAAAGAATTTTTAAGATTCACAATCCCCCCTGATGATCATTGGGAGACTAGTCTCCCCATTGATCATTTAACATAATCATCTTGTAGTTCTAAAGCACTTCTAACTATAGATGCATACAATATTCAATTTTCCAGGAGGAAATTAGAGTAGAGAGGGAGGAAAAGAAAAGAAAGAAAGCAAACCAATGTTTTGCTAGGCGCATTGACAGGAAGCCAAATTAAGGGTAGTCCCCTTTTGACATAAATGTATACATTTACAATAAATGTTCAATCAAACTTCAGTTCAATCAACCACACCCAAAGTTCATTCTTAATCTTCTTGATGTAGTGTGTACTTTCCAGCATCTTTCTGCAATAGTTCATTCTCTGGATTTAGGAGTTAGCAAGCTTCTTCCTTGAACATCTTTTCATGAAAAAAATCAAAATCAAAAATACAATCTCAAACAAAAAAATCAAAAAATCTTGGGTTTTAAATTAAAATACAATCCCCCCTGAAGTAAGTGTTAAAAAACATCTAGTTCAGCTCAGGATGCAATGTTGAGTTATGGGGGTGTATGAGTCAATTATCAAAAGAAGAGAAAAACACAACGAAAAGCATAAGGGAAAAAAAATTCACAATAGGCCCTTGTATAGGTCCAATTTAAAGTAGTTTCTATCCCACAAGTCTGTAGGACAGAGTGCAAGAATATGACACTTACCCATTTTCAGCCAAGACTACAGGAAGTTGCCATAATATAAGAAGGAAAGGAACTAGAATTCTATTTTGATAGGGAAGTGTCATTCCAGCATCTGAATTTTTCCTTCTTAGGGATATAGAGAGCCAGCATGATAGTCAAATTTTGTACTTTTATGAGGACTTCACAAAAAGTGTAGATACAATGAAGTCCTGCGACTTAACATATGTCAAGCGTCGCAACCTCGACTCTAACATTAGTATTTCCTGTGTACTCTTTTTTTGCACTATTCAGGTTAAATCTGTGCTCCTTGTTTTTATCCCTTTTTCTAGAATCAAACACAAACATTAATCACAGTCCCATAATATTTTATCAATAAATGGCAGGTTCCCATAGTTTAAAGATTTTGGGTATGCATTTATATTGCAGCAAGAATACATATATTAGGGGGCAGCTGGGTAGCACAGTGGATTGAGAACCAGTCCTAGAGACGGGAGGTCCTAGGTTCAAATCTGGCTTCAGCCACTTCCCAGCTGTGTGACCCTGGGCAAGTCACTTGACCCCCATTGCCTAGACCTTACCACTCTTCTGCCTTGGAGCCAATACACAGTATTGACTCCAAGACGGAAGGTAAGGGCTTTAAAAAAAAAAAAGAATACATATATTAAACTTATATTACTGCAAAAAAAATATTAATTATATGTCTCTTTAGTACAAGAAATGAGAAAAAAAGGGAAAAAATCAATTATTCTAATCAAAAGAAAAGCAATAATAAAAATAAGGAAAAATCAGTAATTCAATGTGTTCTCAAAAAACAGCATCCATTTGTCTATAGATTAATATCTCCAATACATATAATAGGGTACAGTCCATCAGTCCCAACAGAAGAGGTTTTCTTCACATGTGAGCAATGAATCCAAGAGTCCTTCTCTCCAACCTTTATAGATGTTGGAGTAGTTAACAATATTTGGAATGGTCCTTCCCAGGAAGACTGAGTTGCTCCAGTACGCTTGAAATTCTTAATATACACTTTATCTCCTGGGTTCAGGTCATGAAGAGAAAAGTCTAGTGGTCCGGCTTGTACTGCAGCTCCAGATTCATGAAGTGCATGTAGTTTGTGCTGTAATTCTTGTATATAGAAAGCAAAAGTAGTATCTCCTCCTAATAGTGATGTATATGCAGGGGGAAAAGGTTTAGCCTGTATAGGTGGATGTCCAAAAAGCATCTCAAATGGTGAGATATGAAGGTCTCCTCTAGGCCTGCTTCTAAGATAAAATAGGGCCAGAGGGGGAATTTCAGGCCATTTTAAATGCATCTCGTGCATAATTTTCCAATCATAGTTTTAAGTTCTTTGTTCATCCTTCCTCTCAACTTGGCCTGAGCTCTGGGGATGATATGAAACATGTAATTTGGGAGTTATCCCCAAGCAAGAATATATCTGGCTTAAGACAGAATCAGTAAAATGACTTCCTCTATCTGAATCAATATGTGCTGGCAGTCCAAAACGAGGAATAATTTCTTTTAAAAGTACCTTAGCAACAAAAGCTGCTGTGGCTTGGGTCTCAAGAAATGCTTCCAGCCATCTGGTCAGTTGATCTACAATGTCTAGACAAAATTTATAACGTCTAGCCTTTGGCATTGTTATGAAATCTATCTGTAGATGTAGGTGTGTAAGCCAGAGGATGTCCACCAAAGGCTTTGTCACGAAAGGTATGTTGGTTATATGCTTGGCAGGTAGAGCAGGCTGAACACACTTTAGAGGGTATAGTAGTTATACCAGGGGCTATCCATACTCTCTTAACAGAGTCCATGATGCCCTGGGTACCAAAGTGACCATTTTTATGAATAGATTGGCAAATTTGGTGATAGAAACTTCTAGGGAGCAGGGGTTTCCCTTCAGACGACACCCATATTCCATTGATCTGTTTTGCTTTGAATTTTTGTTTCCATTTTTCCACTTCCTTTTCATTATAGGAAAGAGATAAATTTAAATAATCAGTGGTTGTTAATGTTAAAATTAATTCAGGTCCCTCTATGGCTGTTAGCTTTTCAGTGGCATCTGCTCGATCATTTCCTCTAGAGACAGGGTCAGTGTCACCTATATGGGCAGAGCAATGAACTACAGCTAGGGCTTCAGGAAGCTGGAGAGCAGAAAGAACTTCATTAATAATTTCTGCATTAGCTGTAGATTTTCCAACTGAGGTTAAAAATCCTCTATGGAGCCATAGCATCCTGACTGAATGACAAATGCCAAAAGCATATCTAGAGTCCATATAAATTATTGCCTTTTTATCCTTGGCAATTATACAAGCATGCTTCAGAGCTATGAGTTCTGCTCCTTGAGCGCTAATGTTAGAGGGTAGTGAAGCTGAGCACTCAGTGGCAAATTCTGAGACTACGGCAGCTCCAGTGTAGCGTATGCCATCCCTCATAAAAGAAGAACCATCAGTAAATAAGATCAAATCTGCATTGTCTAAGGGAGTGTCCAAGAGATTATCTTGAGGCTTTTCTGCCATGGACACTAATGTTTCACAATTGTGTAATGGTTCTCCTGAAGTAGGTAAATCTGGAAGCAAGGTGGCAGGGTTAAGGGTTGTACAGTGTTTCAAGGTAATGTTTTTGCTATTTAACAAGGTTATTTCATATCTTGTAATTCTCTAATCCGAGAATGCCTGTGTTCTATACTTTAACAACAACGCTTCTACCTCATGTGGGCACATAATTGTTAATGGACATCCCAATACTAGATCAACAGTTTTTGTCACTAGTAAGGCTGTAGCAGCTACTCCTCTAAGACATAGTGGTGCTCCTGATACTACTTGGTCCAATTGGGCAGAATAATAAGCAATTGGGCACTGAAAAGGCCCCAAAGTCTGAGTTAAAACACATGAAGCTACTCCTCTTCGCTCATGTACATACAAAGTAAATGGCTTGTTGTAATCTGAGATGCCTAGAGCAGGGGCAGACAGGATAGATCTGTCTTTTTTAGATCTGATAGAGCTGACAAGTGTTGCGGCTCTAATTTGAGGGGTTCAGGAACTGAATCCTTTGTTAATGCTATAAGGGGTTTCGTAATTTCCCCATAGCAAGGAATCCATTGTCTGCAAAACCCTGTTGCTCCTAAAATTGCTCTCAACTGTTTCTTAGTAGTAGGAGCACTTAAATTTTGAATATTCTCAATTCGTTTTGGAGAAATCTAATGAGCACCAGCAGTCAGGATGAATCCCAAATATTCTACTTTAGGGAGACACCACTGAACTTTATCCTTCGAGATTTTATGTCCTCTATTGTGCAATTCCAAAAGAAGGTGTTTACTATCTTCCTGACATGTTTCTGCGTCTGTTGAAGCCAAGAGTAGATAATCTACATATTTGATTAATTTGCTATTTTTAAGTTATATTATCTGTGTCTTGGCTCAAAATTTGCACAAATAAACTCAGGCTTTCCACATAACCCTGTGGTAAATGACTTCATGTACATTGTGAGCCTTCCAGGTAAAAGCAAAAATATGCCTGGAGTTCTCATGTATAGGTATGGAAAAGAAAGCTGAGCACAAGTCTACTACTATGAAGTATGTAGCTGTGCTAGGAATAGAGGAAATAATAGTATTTATGTTGGAAACTACAGAGTGTCTCTTTATAATGTGGTTATTCACTGCCCTCAGATCCTGTACGAATCTATAGAGGTGCTTGCCATCAGGTCCTCTTTTTGGTTTCTTAACTAGCAGGATGGGAGTGTTGTATTCAGATTTACAAGGGATTATTATTCCCTGATCAATTAATGAGTTAATAATTGCGGTAATACCCTCAATTGCCTCTTTTGAGAGGGGATACTGAGGAATGGAAGGAGGTGGGCTAGATTTAGTTTTTATCTGCACAGGAACAGCAGATTTAAGTAAGCCTACATCTGAAGAAGATGTGGCCCAAAGAGACTTCGGTATATCCGTAGTTATTTCAAAAGTGGAAGGTTTTTTTATCTCCTGGCTCTCTGAGACAAGTACAGGGAGTAAATTTAAAAATTCCTCTGGTAGTTCCAATGTTAAGGAACCATCTGGGGAGCAAGTTATTGTGGCTCTGAGTTTGCATAGAAGGTCCCTCCCCAGAAAATTTAGAGGGGAGTCAGGCATCAAAAGAAAGGAATGTTGTACCTCTAGGGGTCCTACAGACACCATTCTAGGGGGAAGTTTTTTAACTCTTTGGAGTATTCCTGATACTCCCACTACACTTTGTGAGTCAATGGAATAACAATTTAAATTGGGTACATTCTTTAATGTACCCTGGTAGCTCCAGTGTCTAAGAGACAATCATGATAGGTGTTACCCACCTTTAAGGTAACATGGGGTTCATTAGTATAGGGAGGGCAGTGGATAGGGAAAATGGGTAGTAGGATATCAGGGTCCGGAAAATCAAAGGTTGTATCCTCTGATTCCTGTGCCGCAGCCCCCCCAGATACCTTCATTGTGTTTGGGACATTCCTAGGGCACCCCCCTGAAGGGCATTTGCACCTCTAGTATTTTTTGGACGAGCCCCATTTCTTATATATTGTTGTTGGGTATTATCATTTTCTTCATTTGGAGCACTGTCATTATTTCCCCAATTCCTATTTCTATAATTTTGGTTTTTAAAGTTCTTATTTCTATAGTCATTATAGTTATTTCCATAATTTCTGTAGTCATCATTATAATTTCTAAAATTTCTAAAATTCTGATTTCTATGATTATTATCATCGTTTCTATAGTTATTATTTCTAAAGTTGTTATTAAAGTGTGTATTTCTTCCAATAATCTTGAGAAAAGTTCTACATTCTATCATTTTGTGGCCCTTC
The DNA here is from genome assembly GCF_027887165.1 of Monodelphis domestica. Classification (NCBI taxonomy): domain Eukaryota; kingdom Metazoa; phylum Chordata; class Mammalia; order Didelphimorphia; family Didelphidae; genus Monodelphis; species Monodelphis domestica. The sequence goes on along the minus strand of NC_077227.1, from coordinate 696,217,477 downwards.
TTCTCACAGAAGTGGCAGGTTACTGATTTATTTGTGGATTCCCGCAAAGGGGCTATGGTCTCTCCCTTATTTTTCAATTGTCTCTTTAACATTTCAATTTCTTTAAGTCTTCCACTAACGTATTGTGTTCCTCAAGTCTTTTTACACGATCTTTATAAACATAGGTTGCTACTCTCCTCAATTCTTCAATATCCATAGAGTCCCAATTAGGATAACTAGTTTTAAAGTAGTCTTTTACCACTGAACAACAATTCTCAACAAATTCCCTACATATTTGCCTAATGTCCCTTTCTCTGGATAAATCAAGGTCCATATATGTATTCCCTACGTCAATAAGTCTGACCATAAACTGGGAGAGGGTCTCATCAATTTCTTGTCGGGTTCTTTCAAATTTTGACCATTTTTCAGGTCTATCCTAGCATGCTCTCATTGCTGTCAATAATGCTTCTCTGGCCTGGTGTAGTTTTGTGTGATCTAGTTCAACATTGGGGTTCCAATGTGTTGGCCAATAATGTCCTCTTCTACCTCACTTCTGATTAGCAAGAGAGACGATATTGGTTTTTTCTCTTTGTTAAAAATGTCTCTAACAAATTCTCAACATCCATCCAAGTGGGGTCAAAAGTTCTCAATATGTTCTCTAATATTTTTATAATTAATATTGGTTCTTCCTCAAATGATGGAAGATCTTCCTTAAATTTATTTAAATCCTCAGGGCTAAAAGGTGTATGATGTCTTACAGATAACAAGTTCCCATCTTTATTAAAAGTGGGTACTTCCCTTAAAGGAAATAACCTATCTGAATTATTTGGTACTCTTATTTCTGTTTCTAGGCTTCTTAATCCATTCTCAGTGGGATAGGTATGAGAACGAGAAGAGTTGGGCACATTGAGGGAGAGGCTTTGTTATTGTCCCATAGTGCCAGAAAGATCAGAGGTAGGAAGGATATGAGAATTGAATTGGGCAGAGTGGGAAGGAGGGTCAAAGGAAGAAGTGTTAGTAACTGGGAGGAAAGATACAGAGGTGTTAGGGTTGGAGGAATAAGTAGGGTGTGAGCTTAAGAGTGGAGGCATTAGGATGGTCAGTATGAGTGTTTATCAATTGAGGAATGACTGGATAAAATTATGTATAGGAATGTAATGGAATATTATTTATGTGAAATGATGAAAGAGTTTAAATTCAGAAACCTGGGGACTTTGTATGAACTGATGCACTGAAATAAACAGATCCATGATAATATATACAATAACAGCACTGTAAACAACTGTAAAAGACCAATGACAATAACCACTACCTTCAGAAGACTGATGACTCATGCTCCCCATTTTCTGGCATAGAAGTGAGTTAAGAGTAAGATACAATACATATATAACCAATGATGAACTTCAAAGAACAGCAATAAAAGATGTCATCAAGGAATTCTATAATAGGAAAAGTAGAAAGAAGGAAGTTAACCATTTTAACTTCCTATTATGTTCTGGGCACTGTTCTAAACCTTTTACAAGTATTGTCTAACTTGATCCTCACAATAACCCTGACATGTAGGTGCTATTATTAGCCATGTTTTTCAGTTAAGAAAACTGAAGTAAAAAGATGGGCTCACTACAGAACAGCTAGGAAGTATCAGAGGCTAAATTTGAATCCAGGATCCTGTCTCCAGGCCTGGCTCTCTATTCACTGAACCACTTACCAGCCCCTGAGAGAATTCCTTAATTAAAATAACACAGCCACGTGAGCTGAGCAGTTTGAATAACCACTTTTGGAAGTTTTTCTTGAAATTAAGACAAAATTTACTTCTTGGAAATTTATACCTTTCTCGCTGTTACTTCTGTCTTCTATTACCAATAGAATCAGTTTGATATCTTATATATGACAGTTACTTTCAAATATTTAAAACTAGCTGTCAATGTTCCCTGAGACTTCTCTTTTTTGAGCTAAACAATGTCAGTTCCTTTAAATGATCTTCATATAGTATCAACTTGAGACCCTTTATCATGCTGGTTCCCCAACTTATCAAATTTATTTCTTAATACTAACATTCTGGGGGCAGCTGGGTAGCTCAGTGGATTGAAAGCCAGGCCTAGAGACGGGAGGTCCTAGGTTCAAATTTGGCCTCAGACACATCCCAGCTGTGTGACCCTAGGCAAGTCACTTAAGTCCCATTGCCTCGCCCTTACCACTCTTCTGCCTTGGAACCAATACACAGTATTGATTCCAAGACAGAAGGTAAGGGTTTAAAAAGGAAAAAAGAAAAAACAACTAACATTCTACCTGTGGTACCTCCTTAAATACCCAGAACCAAACACAAAGTTCCAAATGTGGTGTGACTGGGTAGAATCCAGAGGGACTATTAACTTCTTATTTCAAGATGCTCTCTGTAGGGCAGCTAGATATCTCAGTAGACTGAGAACCAGGCCTAGGGATTATAAAAATTAAAATTAGTCTCAATAATAAAAGTATTATACTTAGAAGATTTATTAATGATTATTAGAAATAAAGGAATAAAAGGGATACAAAACAAAAACCATGTGCCCATGGCTAATTAGCCTGTTCAAAACCCTGCGTTTACCACCACCATGCTCACAACAGGAAGTAAAGAGAGCAGAGACCCTCCACATCACTGCCTAATATCCTGTCTACAGGAAGTGCATAATGACAGAAAGTCAGTGGGCTCCGGGGAAAATGTAGTTTTTTAGGATAGCAGATTTTCCAATTATACAGGACAGAAGGTCCTAGGTTCTAATCTGACCTCAGACACTTCTTAGCCATGTGACCCTGGGCAAGTCACTTTAATCCCCACTGCCTAGCCCTCACTACTCTTCTGCCCTAGAACCAATACACAGTATTAATTCTAAGATGAAAGGTTATAGGTTTAAAAAAACAAAAAGATACTGCCTCAAAGTAGATCATTAACTGCATTAACTTTTTAAGTTATTATACGACACTGTTGCCTCATACTAAGCATGTAGTTCACCAAACCCACAGATCTTCAAATCTTGCTCATTCTCATGCAATACAGCAATGATTCAAGTGCTTTCAAATGTTGAGAGAAGGTACCTGGACAGACAGGAAGGAATCCAGGGCCCTCTGGAAACAGCTTCCCAGGCATGATAGCTCCCCAGGAGTGAAATTACCATGGAGAAATCCCTAAACCAGTCCAAAAAGCTATTTTCTACAGAGCAATTCAGAAGAAGAAAATTTTACTAGTTCAGCTTCTGCCACAATATCACACATGACCAAATAATACAACTCAGTTTCCTAGTCATTCCTCTATTATTTCTATGTCAAATGCTCACTTTTCCTTTCCATCTCTGGTACAGAAGAGAGAAGGGATGATAAAGGAGTAGGATTAAGAAATAAAACAAGCTAGACAGACAAAAAGAAAACAAGCAAAGATATAGAATTGGTCACGTGAATGAGTGTTATCAACAAAGACAACAAAAGTCATGAGGAAGAAAGTGCCTTAAGAAAATTCCCAAGGGGCAGCTAGGTGGCTCAGTAGATTAAGAGCCATGCATAAAGACAGGAGGTCCTGGATTCAAATCTGCCCTCAGACACTTCCCAGTTATGTGACCTGGGCAAGTCACTTAACCCCTATGGCTCAGCCCTTAACACTCCTCTGTGTTGAAATCAATACTTAGTATTGATTCCAAGACGGAAGGGAAAGTGGGTGAGGGAGGGAGGGAGGGAGGGAGAGAAGGAGAGAGAGAGGGAGGGAGGGAAGGAGGAAGGGAGGGAGAAAAGGAGGGAGGGAGGGAGGGGGAAAGGAAGTCCAATTTGGGAACTAGAAGGACAATTAGTACAGAAAACTCAAATTTATGAAACAGATACATTCCAAAAAATTTGAACTATTAAGATAATTGAACAGATCATGTTGATGAGGTCTAGTCGTGATTATATGGTATATGACTGACAGAGTATAAGTCAACAGGGTCAAGTATGGAATTACATGATCATTAAAATATGCCTGCTCGAATCCCTGAGACAAAGAGAAGAGTAAGAGGAGAGAATATTAAACAAGGTGCTAAAATGACTTCTGAAGATAGAAATAAAAGATAAAATACAACAACAGTGAATATTTAGGGTAGATAATAGAGATAAATGATGTAGATTTCAAATTAAAAGTGGACAAATGGTGATAGCTCAATATCAAAAAGCAGCACTGAAGAAATGGGAGCATGTCAATTTCTATTAAGAGACTAAGAGTAAAATAGTCCATAGGAGAGAACAGGAGACATGACATCTTCAAGATAAAAGTTGTTTCAATGAATGTAGAAAAATGGTAGAAAAATATGTGAAATAAACTTGGGATGATGAGGAATGTTCTCAAAATGAAGTCAAGATTCTACAGGACACAGTAGACATACACAAGGTAGAGCATGAAGCTGGAGTCAAAGTGGATGGCTATCATATGGGAAACTACTTAACAAAGTACAAATATATGAATAGAATGGAATAACTTTATTTTCATGCCAAGTGCTAGTGTTAACATACCATAAAGAATGACAAAGATAAGGAATTCAAAGAAAAGGGGAAGATATATGTAAACTAATAGAGTGAAGCAAGCAAAACTAAGATTAAAAAATATAAATTACAATAAACAAAACAATGAAAACACTGGAAGATGGTTTAAGGCAGAGTAAATGTAATATTCCATATTGTTCCAGGAGAACAGATGATGAAATATTCTTCCCTCCCTTTCTGTAGAGATGAGGGACTATAAACTGCTGTCAAAACAGGGCTGCTATATCAAATTAATTTTGCTTAATTTTTTTCTTTGTTACAAGGTAAGGTACAATGTTAGGGGAAGTTAATGAAGTGGGTTTAGAGAGACAGACAAAATGGAAACTGAGTAGAGCACAGTTGGAAGCAGCAAGGTTACTCTGTACCTAGCCAGAAGTTAAGAGAATAGGAAAACAAAAGCATTGGGGAACTTACTAGAGGTAAGGATTGAAAGCAAAATGAGGTGACAAGATATTGCTAATTTGTGGCAATGTTAAATGTTCGAGCAGGACCAGTTAAATTCACAGAAATGGACAGGGCAGAGCTACAAAGATACTTTGCAGGCCAGCACTCCAAATGACATGTCTGTGTGGCAGCACTTTACAAACTTGTTTTTTTGAATCCTTATAAAGTTTGGTATTTTAAAAACAGTATTAACTGTTCATAACTCCCTTAATTATAGCAATACAAAATGTCCCTGGCCATAAATAACATTAATTATTGAAGCTATCTAGAACTGATAATCATCATATGGTAGCTATTAAGAGAGAAAACCAAAACCTTAATATTTATTGGCTTCTTTAGTAACAAAAAGCAACCATTAAGAAATCCTTTGCCAGCACAATCTTGGCATACATAATTAAAAATAAAAAATTTTAGTCAAATAATTTTCATTTTCTATTGAAAAGATAGAGAACCTTGGAAAAATGCAAGCTTGTTTGACTAATGCCAAAAGATTTAAGTGCTATTTTCTACAGAGCAATTCTAAAGAAAAAAATTATACTAGTTCAAGTTTCTGCCACCTATCAGACAAGTGAGGCAAATGCTCACTTTTCCTTTCCAAGATGATAAAACAGAGGGATTGGGAAATAAGAGAGAAAAAATTTGGGGAGTTATTAATAAAGAAAATAAAAATCATGAAAATGAGCCATATGTGTTATACAAATGTTGGCAGAAAAAAATACAAACTATAGAAATATTAACAGTATCCTGCTTTACCTTCAGCAAAGGAAGGAAAGAAATTTTGGTGAAAACAAATAATATCAATAAAGCGGTCCCTTAGGATATTTCAGAGTATCAACAATTTAGAGATGGAAGAAACCTGAGAAACTATCTATTCTAAATTTCTCATTTAATAAATAAGGAATGGAGGCCAAGAAAGGTTAAATGATTTGTCTATGGTTGCACACATTTTAAGTGTTTGAGACAGGATTTAAATCTAGGTTTTTCCAGACCCCAAGTCTGGTAACATATCCTTTATACCAGAGGTATCAAACTCAAATTTAAACAGGCCACATATTGACTTAAAATACCACAAATAAACATTATCCATGTTGTGTTGTATTTATTTTTATTTTGTTAAACACTTCCCAATTACAAAACTGGTTCCAGTCATTCACCAGGGACTAGCTTAGCTGGCTGGTTTGACAGCTCTGCTTATTACCATGCTGCCTTTATAATTTTACCAAAGCTAGTTAATAGCATCGTATTTTCATCCTTTAATGTAAACAAATGAATTCTCATAGATTTGCCTTTAAAGCCAATTTCGGTCAAGTAAACCCTATTTTGCCATTGACTACAAGCAAATCCACAACTAGGGGGGCTGGGGGAAGTGCTCTTTATAAACAGAATGTAAAAAAAGACTTTTAGATATAGCTCAGTCGTGAGTCTGCATCTGAAAGATTATACTGGGGGAAATTACTTTGAATTAGAATGCTGATAAAATTTTACGTGGAATACAACAGCTCTTATTGATATCAACATTTTTACACTGGGGAGAAATCCAATGTAGGAAAACATTCATTGCTCCATTATGCAACTGGCCAAGGAATAAGTTGAAAACTTTTGGCAAAGGGGAAAAAATGCCCAACTCTATCATTTATTCTCCAACATATCCCTTAGCTAGACCTAATGTTTCTCTCAATTTGCTCACATGCAAAATGAGGTAACACTGGATAATTTCTAAGAATCCTTCCAATTCAGAGGCCGATTGAGAGGCATGATATAGTCAGTGGATAGTGTATTGAGCTTAGAATCAGGATGACCTAGGAGGTCAAAGATTTAATATAGCTTTGTGAACCTGGGCAAGTCACTTTGTGTCTCTGACCTCAGATTCCTCAGCTATAATATAGGATGTGGGTGGGGGGAATCTGTGGTACTAATTTAAGGTCCCTTCTCTAAATCTTAGTTCTAAATCTATGATCTGATAGCCCAATAGCATTCTGATCATCAAATAAACTAAAACACTTGGCAGTGAAAATTTTGTCCCTTTATAAGATTGACACTCCCATTAGCCACCTGTACCTCTCAAATATTAGAATTTTTTCCATAACTAGAAATGAGAACTTGTTATTCAAAATATCCTCAGCTTTCCAACTTCAGTCTATGTCTAACACACTTTGTGACCAACAATAATATATTTCTCCAATTAAAATAATGTGCCTAAAAAATCTCCTTCAGGTTCAATGTATTAAGTTTTATAAAATTAATGATCTATTCTGTCAATTCTAAAATTCCACATTTAACAAAATTTAGTCTTGATCACATTATACAATAAATTATTAAAACCTTTGGTCCCAGTTTATTGTCTGTAGCAATACCTCTGCCTGCCTTCCTGTTTACCTACCGGCTATACACACAATCCACGCACTACAAGTATACTACAACATAATCATTTTATTTACCATTATTAGCTCAAGTAATTCTTGAGGGCATGTTTTTCAATTCAATAAAGAATTACTATTTATTATATGGGGGAGGGGGGGTGCAGCAGCTAGTTAGTTGGATCAGTGGATAGAGTACCAGCCCTGCAATTGGGAGGATCTGAGTTCAAATGTGGCCTTGGACACTTTCTAGCTACATAATACCCTCATCAAGTCACTTAACCCTCAACTGCTTACCACTTGCCCCTCCCTTCTGCCTTGGAACTGATACTGATGGCCATTCTAGGACAAAAAGCAAGAGGTGTTTTGTTTTGTTTTTTAAAGATCTATTATATGCAAAAATAACAATCCCTGCTAATATGGCAGTCAGGGAAGGATAGGGGGAGAAAGAGATAGTGGAGGACAGTATGTACAGAGATGATTCCAAAGAAGGTAATTTAAGAAAAGAAAATATTGCTAACTAGGGAAATCAGGAAAGGTTTCACATAAGGGAAAAAATGAATTATTTTTTCAAAGAAATAATATGAATCATATATCAAAAGTTTTATGCTGCTTAAACCATATATGACTGCTTCAATTTTCTACCTTGAAGTTCTTGACCAAAAAGAACCCTGTTAAGAGTGTGAGTATAAACCACAAAAAGAAAGGAGGGGCAGTTAAATCATTCTACCCAAATTTATCCCCAGTGAATCATTTAACTTTAAGCCCTACAGGGGTCTTAATTATTTAAGAAAGAAAAAATGGGGGACAAGTAGAAGCATAGGCTTTGTTTTACTACTTCATCTTAAATTTCCTAACACAGGAAGTAGTTTCAAGAAAACCCTTAGGCACAATCAGATTAAACTTTAGTATTCTTAAAGCTATTCTTATAAAATAGTTATTTACAAAAGCAGTTTAGTTTATTATTAACTGTCCCCAGGAGAAATCATTATACTATAATTTAGGAATCCTAGATTCTGTAAACAGTGACTCACTATGTAAACTTGAGCAAATCATTTCACCTTGTGAAAAACAAGCACTTCTTGTCTCTCCAGATACAAAATTAGAATGCCTAGCTGCTACTCTATACATAGGACTGCACATAAGTGATTTAGAATGTAGTTTCATAATCTCTCATAAAGGTTTTGCTCTGGTGGTCTGAAATTCAAATCTTAAAACCATCAATTAGACTACCACAGGCTTAAACTAAAAAAGTGTAAATATTCAATGCCTTTTTCACTATGTACCTAATAGGACAATATCATTTCATTCACATTCAAAACTACTATCATTTTCCCCAAAGTGCTAAGCTTCTGATTCCTATATCACACATGAAAGCAAAATTACATTCCAAACAATGTAACTGAAGAGTCAAAAGTCAGTATTCAAGATGAGTGTCAAAAGTCCATTTGGAATGGGCATTCTTGAAAGCAGTGGATCCCCAGTAAAGGCATGAATCAAACAGTACCTAGCTCAGTAGGACAGGATGTGGCAAGAAGCTATAGAAGAAGGGTGAGGCTGGAGTAATAGTAAAGGTTGCCAGACATGAGAGGCTCCCCCTCATCACAACGATTGATGGTTCATATCTACTTATCTCCTGCCAAAAGCTAAAAAGTTGTCATCATGGGGACAGCTGATGATAGCAATGATAGCAAGCAATCCAACCAGGATCCAGACCAGATGGATGTGGTCAAGATGTGGCAGCAGTCACTTCCTAGGAGGCTATGGGCCATAAGGGCTGGGAGCAGCTAGGCCAAAAAACCAGGCCCAGCAATATCATCACCTACTATACTCCAGGAATTTATGCACTAGAGATAAAAAGACAGAAGAGAAACAGTCCATACTTTCAAGGAGTCTACTGTTATAGGAGACAATGCATGTACTAATATTGGTATATACTAAAGAGATACAAGACCTAGGGGAAGGAAAATGTGGATAATGAGTAAAATGGAGATTTGAACCCCAGACTTCAATCCCCAGAAGTCCTTGGTACTTCCCAGAATTCCCTATAATCTTACCTGAGTCCCCGCCTGGGAGAGATCACAATTTGTATTTAAACTGGCTGTAACACCTACTTCAGCCTCTCTCTCTTCCTCTACTCGGAGATGGCAAGATGTAGTAAGATGTGAATGGGTTAATCAGCCCTAGACATATGGTTGATTATTTTGTATATTTGATTTCTAATAATCTTTAATAAACCTCATAAAATATAATACTTTTATTGCTAGAGACTATTTTAACTTTTACAAATGCAAGCTAAATCTTTAAAGAAGCAGGAATCTAGAAGGTAAAGGTAAGGAGAATGTGTTTCGAGCACTGAGAAGAACCAGTTCAACAACCAGGAGATGGGAGAGAGAATGTTCTGCATGAAAAACAGTAACAACCAGTTTAACTAGACCACAGTGTATGAAGAGAAAACAATATATAATAAGGACAGAAAGGTAGTTTGGAGGTTATATTGTGAAGAGCTGAAAATGATACAAAAATCTATTAAGAAGAGAATACTGAGGAGCATCTAGGTGGCTCAGAGAGCCAGGACTGGAGACAAGAGGTCTTAGGCTCAAATTTGACCTGACACTTCCTTGCTGTGTAACCCTGGGAAAGTCACTTAACTCCATTTTCCTAGCCCTTAAAGCTCTTCTGCTTTGGAACCAAAACTTAATAATGATTCCAAGTCATAAGGTAAGGATCAAAAAAAAAGAGAAAACATTTGAGTGAAATTATTCCCAAAGAAAGACTGTCTCTAACTTTTTGTTGATATCAAGATAGTGAGAAAAAGGCAGAAAATAAATATCTCAGAGGTAAAGAATTTCAGTATCCTGCTTAGTTCTACAGGTGATTCCTTCTTACAGTTTTGTAGTACAAATGAAAAAAGAATGGTCAATTGATATTGTACTTCCTGCCCTCTATTTGGACTGTAAGTAACTGATCCATGCACTTCCAAGAACTGCCTCTCCTAACTCATTCTGTATAGATGGGGCTACAGACCTTTGAGAGCTCCAACAGATAAAATCAAGGAAAATGGAAGACAACAAGGGCTGGCTGGGTACACAGCTGAGAGACAGACATCCAGTGGGACCAGTCTCTGGTACTTCCAGCTTCTAGTGCACAAAGGTAAAGCTGGACTCAAGCTATGTTCTTCCTATTTGTCACAATGACTCCCCATTATAGCCAGATTTAGACCCCTTGGATAAAGAACTAAAATCTGCTGCTAAATTTCAATGCTCCTATAAAAGAAGGTAACACTTTAACATGCATTTTTTTAGGACACCATATCCAAGAAAGATGGGAAGGTAGCCCAAAAGGAAAATGTTTCTTTCAAACTCTCTGACAGAAGAGGAGTCTAGGATCTGAGCAAGCATGACTTCATATCCAAAATGTCAGAGGAAGAAAACTTGAAGATTGACTGGACAACATGATTTCCTAAAGAAAAAAAATACTTTAAGAATTATGGTTGTTTAGTTACTTATAGTTAACTTAAAGGAGGAGAAACAGAACAAGGTAATACTCAAGGATTACCTATTAATAATAATAAGTACAACCTAAATCAGTATACCAAAATGGTTACCACAATATGCTTGCCTCTGACAACAGGTGACATAGTAAATTAAAGAGGCTCATTTCAATCAATAATTCTTCTAGTGTAGAATTCTAATAACTTTATTCCCTTAAGTAAATAGAATGCTGTCCCACAGACCTTGTATTTACCACCTGCCAGCAGTAAAATTTAGGTTCTATCTAGCCCCCAATATTTATCTACAGCAAATTAGTTGCTTTTAATTATCAAAATGTGACAAGAACAAGATATAATCAATGCCTCTATGAATTTTAGAAAACTAAGCTAACAAATTTAGCAAAAAAAAATGATCAAAAGAAACTGTTTTATTTATATTTAATATTTGGATAACACTGGTGTCCTCTCAGTCCTTATGTCAAAAAGTGAACTCTAAGGCAAGAGTAAGAGTTCTATTCTACATCAGGAAGGAGCTGACAGTAGTGCCCTCTCTTGTTCATTCACTTCCAACATATTGATATAGATCACAAACTGTTAACATATAGACTAGAGAGGAACAAAGAAACCAGATCCATAATAAATACCGTCTGACTTTAGTTCAGTACTCATTATCATATCACACTGCCTAAATTACAATTACAAAATTGAATGACTGCTTTACATAGGACTTTCTATGACAACCACTACATCACAGAGCACTTTAAAAAATATAATTCAAGATGTTCCATACAATCAATAAACACTTATTAAGTACTTAGTATGTGTGCAGACACTGTACAATGTGCAATACAATAAGTCTGACTTAAAGATAGATTTATTTTGAAAACTGATTTTTTTACAAGCACTTTTAGAGTCACAACTGAAATAGTCTGAAGTAAAAAAATAAACTTTGGGGGAAAAAAGATCATGGTGAAAACAAATCTTGTACTCAACTAGCAACTTCAAACATCAAAGACCATGAAAGAAGCTAAAGAGATCTATGAACAGTCATGGGATGCTACAAAGTTCAAGACCCCTAGCTCACACACTTTGTTAAGACTCCCTGCTATTCTGTTTTTCCAGACCAATGCAAAAGAGAAGTAGTTAAGATAGAAAGTTTGGCTCCCAGAAGAATTGAACAAACTACTTTCTTCCCTTCTTTGCAAACTAAAGGTGTGGAATACTGAATATGTCAGACATGCTTAACGTGGTAGTTTAGCTGAACTGTCTGTTTGTTTTTTTAATTACAAGAACTGGGAAGCTGGGTATGAGAGGGATATTCATATATTCAGAAAAGAAGATGATATAAAAACAAAAAAATTAATAAAAATATTTTCAAAATTTAATCTAGAAAAAAATGGTAATAAGGTTACCACCAGAAGTAAGGATACTGAAGAAGGTAGCAACGAGAAGTTACAGACAACCTATTACAAACTGTGCATACTTTTTGTTGCCACAATTCAACTACTAGGTCTGTATCCTAAAAGGATCAAAGAAACGGGAAAAGGACCCATTTGGTAACAGCTAGGTAACACAGAAGATATAGCGCCATGTCTGGAGTCAGTAGGATTGGTGTTCAAATTTGATCTCAGACACTTCTTAGTTTGGTGACTCTGGGTATTCTGGGTAAGTCACTTAGCCCTTACCGCTCCTCTGTCTTAGAATTATTACCAAGACCAAAGGGTTAAAAAAAAAACAAAAAATTATTTGTACAAAAATATTTATAACAGCTCTTTATGGGATAGCAAAGAATAGAAAATTGAAGGGTAGGCTCATCAATTGGGAATTGGGGAATGACTGAATAAACTATGGGATATGACTGATAATACTATTGTGCTATAAGAAATGAGAAGCAAGACAGTTTCAGAAAAACCTGGGAAGACTTATATGAACTCATAGAGTGAAATGAGCAGAACCAGAAAAACATTCTACACAATACCATCAATATTATAAGGATGAGGGGGCAGCTGAGTAGCTCAATGGATTGAGAGCCAGGCCTTAGAGACAGGAGGTCCTAAGTTCAAATCTGGCCTCAGACACTTCCCAGCTGTGTAACCCCTGGGCAAGTCACTTAACTCCCATTGCCCAGCACTTAGATGGAAGGTAAGGGTTTAAAAAAATATATATATATATATATGGATGATCAACTATGAAAGACTTAGCTACTCACCAAGGTAATGATCCATGATAATTCCAAAGGACCCAAGATGAAAAATGCTAGCCACCTCCAGAGAGAGAACTGATAAAACTCTGACTTGATTAAAGCATACTTTTTTTACTTTCTTTTTCTTATTTTGAATAGGAGTTTTCTTTTTCAACATAGCTAAATATAGTACTAAGTTTTTGTGAGGCTTCACATATACAAGATACACTATTTGCCTTCTAAAAGGGTGTGGGAGAACCAAGAAGGACAGAGAGGATTTAGATCTCAGTTTTTTTTTTAAATAAGTGTTAACTTCTTTTCACATTTAATTGAGAAATATTTAATGAAATAAGTAAAAATATGTTGTTGTTTTTTTTAAAGTCAGAGGCAACAAGACAAAAAATTTGCAAAAAAAAACAAGAACTCAAAAAATTATTTAGTTTTTAGGCAGGGCCAAATACTGCAAGAATACTTAGAAGACATAAATGTATGACAGCATAGTATAATTTTCATCTAAGTTAAATTATGCTTAGAGAGACAACATGATAAAACAGGAAAAAAGCACTGTTCTAGGCACAGAATGGCCCCAAATATAAGAACTAGGGACAAAGGGTAGAAGTTGCAGAGACTCCAGGATTTTTTAAATTAAAATTTTATATCTTTTGTTTTTATACCACATTCATATCCAAATAGATTCCACCCTTCAGCAAGGCATTCCTTGTGGGAAGACTAAAAACAAGAGAAAATAAATTCAGTAAAGCCAATCAATACATTGAGTTGTATCTACCAGTAGCTACAATATTCCACACTCTCTAGTGGAGGTCAAATGACTACTTGGTTTAGATACCTTGTAGAAAACTATTGTTCAATATGGGTTGCACTAGATTACTTCTGAAGTTTTCTAATTCAGTCTCTTTAAGAATGATAAAAGCTAATGTTTATTAGCTTTTTCTTCTTAGCATAAGAACTAGCATTTTACACATAAGAAAACATATTAAGTGAACTATCTAGAGTGACAATAATAATTGAGTCTCTGAGCTACATAGATAGTACCCAAAGAACTCCATAATCAACATGGCTTTTAAAAGACATGTCAGTCAAAATACATAATAAATAACACAAATTTATAAGAGCAAGAGCTATTACCCAAACAGATAAGTCATCAAAAGATAAGAACAATTCTTAAAAAGAATTGCAAACTATCAACAACATTAAAATCTACCCAAAAGCACTAAAAATAAGAGAAATACAAACAACTCAGAGACCTTTTATGAAACAAATTGGCCAAATTATCAAGAGATGGAAATTGTGAAGGGGGGGGCCCCACAGAAAGATTAACACACTAACACTAAACTGTGACTTCCCTCCAACCAATCTGGAAAGGAACTAACTAAAACGTGTGTGTGTTTGACCCTGGGATAAGTCACACAATGAGCACTGACTGACTCTGGAGTAAGAGGCCCCAGAATTCAAATCTTAGCTCTGATGTTTGCCACCTGTGTGGCAAGCAACTTAATCATCTTAGAATTTAGTTTTCTCATCTGTAAAATGAAGGAAGTAAATTGGATGGTTTCCAATGTCTGTTCCAGTCCTAGATCTATGTATGATCCTATAACCTGTTATAAGGAAATGAGCAGGAGCAGAGGCTTCTGAAAAGGCAGAAGCAGGAAGATTCTGGAATTCTGAAGTGACCAGACTGTCTTCTAACAGACAGGTTGGAGGTTGAGTTTTTGTCTAGTCTCCTGGGGTGGACTAGTGAACTAGCTATTCTCTCTCCTGTGGTTTTCCTGTTGATCCATCATACCAATTACCTGTACCTGTGTATCATGTGGACTGACAGATATTCTTGCAGAGCTGCATGAGATACCTGAGGCCATCTGTCAGTTAGACCTTTCCTTTGAGTCCTGTTCCTGCTTATCTTCCAATCCTTACTACTCTATCACTATCTAAGGGGGGGATTAGGGTTAGTGAAGTGTAGTTTATTATAGGAACTGAGACTTTTAGGTAGAGAGCTAACTGGCAATGCAGACACCATCTCTCTGAAGCTACCAGCTTGATTTGGGGGAAGGTTTATTTATATTCTTTAGTTTAGATATCCCAAACCCCTTTTCACCTTTCCCTTAATTATTAAACCCAAACTGTCCTGTGATTATATAGTGTCTGTGTTTATTAGCTCAGGGTCTGGCTCTGCCTGCCCTGGGCTGGTCTACCCTTCCCAAACCAGATTACTGGCCCTATAATACCACTCTTGAACCTACAATTATCCCAATAGTTATACAAGTGTCAAAATAGTTATATCAAACCCAAGTTTAAATCCCACTTCAACATTTTCTAGTTCTGATTTGCCTTGCACACACTCTCTCTATCCCTTCATTTCCTTATCTATAAAATATATGCCTAATTTTTCTCATTTGTACTATCTACCCCTCAAGCTTATTGCAAGGAAAGCACTTTGTAAAACCCTAGTACAGAAAGGTGAACTTATGGCACAGGTACCAAAGATGGCACAGAGTGCTCTCTGTGGGCACATGACTGCCCACACCTTCCCCCCAAAGTTCATTACTAGAAAGGCAGAGGGGAATGAGGGGATACCCTTCATTTGCAGAATGGCTGAACAAATTGTGGATTCTGTTGGTAATGGAATACTACTGTGCTCAAAGGAATAATAAACTGGAACGACTTCCAGAAATTGATGCAAAGTGAAAGGAGCAGAACCAGGAGAACATTGTACACAGAGATGAATACACTGTGGCACAATCAAATGTAATGGACTTCTCTACTAGCAGCAATGCAATGACCCAGGACAATTCTGAGGGACTTATGAGAAGGAACACTACTATCCACCCCCAGAGAAAGAACTGTGGGAGTAGAAACACAGAAGAAAAACAACTGCTTGATCACACGGGTTGAGGGGATATGATTGGGGATGTAGACTCTAAATGATCACCCTAGTGCAAATATCAATAATATGGAAATAGGTCTTGATCAATGACATGTAAACCCCAGTGAAATTGCTCATTGACTATGGGAGGGAGTTGGGAGTAGGGAAGGGAAAGAATATGAAACATGGAAAAATGTAAATCAATTAATTAAATAAACTTATTTTTTAAAAAAGGCAGAGGACCTGGCAGAGTTGATCCCCTCCCAATCTCCACTATGCCTGATGACGTTGGGGTGTAGGGGTGGTTTAAGGTGAGCAGGTCACAGGCAGCAGAGCTGGAGGGGAGAGGAGTGTTCCAGCCACACCCCTCCCCCTCGCTATACTTGCTGAGCACATTCCTGCTGAGGCACTTTCTCCCTCCCCTGTATGAGGTAGGGGTGTGTGGGTGTGTGGGTATCTCTCTCTCTCCAGGAATCATAGGGGGAGGGGCACAGCACTGTCTCTAAAACATTCATCATGACTGCCCTAAAAGTTCAAAGGGAATGAGCTATGTTTAGTTTTTTCAGTTTTACTCTATTTAAGAAAACAGTAACATATTTTGGAATTTTTTCACTTAAAATGGTTAAAATTGAGCATTTTGATTTGGCTATCTAGAATGACTTATTTCCCAAAGGGTCCAAAATAGTCAAAGTTTAATTGTATATATGCTCTATGTTTTTAAGTATAATTTTTTAAAAGTCTGAATTCTAAATCTAGACTATTTTCATAAAACTTCAACCAATCACAAATCTTGTTAATTTGGGGGCTTCTGGGTAGCTCAGTGGATTGAGAGTCAGGTCTAGAGACGGGAGGTCCTGGGTTCAAATAAGGCCTCAGACACTTCCTAGCTATGTGACCCTAGGCAAGTCAATTGACCCCCAATGCCTAGCCCTTACCCCTCTTCTGCTCTGGAACCAATACACAGCATTGATTCTAAAATGGAAGGTAAGGGTTTAAAAAAGAAATCTTCTTAATTTAATTTTCTGAGACCCGGACATAAAAACCTAGTATATTACAAATAATTCAAATAAGAAAATAGCCTATAGAATGGATTAGTGCCTCATCTACCATAAATCCAAATCATCAGCTAGATCAGCTGTTGTAATAATACTGCTTCTATAATCCCATGCCAAAGAATTCCACATTCTGTCAGCATAACACAAACATCTCCTATTGGCTTCCACAGAGGGTGTGGAGATGTCAAAGGATTTCTTGACAACAGGGGAATTCAAGAGATATTTAAAACCCTCTACTGCCCCAGGAAGCCTAGGAAGATTCTATGGTCAGGTGTACAAGACAGTTGACACACACAAAAATTTTAAGTTCCATACTGAGCACAAAGTAATTACTCCAAACATGGTAAAAGGAGAAAGGAATGAGCTGTTTAGAGAAGTGATGAGTTTCCTCCCCAGAGGTCTTCAAATCAGTTATTGTGAGAATCAAATGAGATAATATTTGTAAAGCACTTGGCACAATGTCAGACACATGGCAAATATTTAATAAATGCGTGTTCCCTTCTTTTCTTTTCAATATGTTATAGTGGGAATGTCTTTGGTATTTGGGTTAGACTAAAAATTCTGGAAGACTTAATCCAAATCTCAAAATCTATAATCCAGAATAAATTAAGATCAGCCACTAGGGGGCCCCAGTTTAACATGCGATGAACATTGCACCTCCTTATCTTTGGCATCAATAAATTGAGGTCAAGCCTCTCCTTTAGTCAATCTTTGTCTAACTCTAGTAACCAAATCAGTTATTATGGGACCAAAAAAAAATGAATGTACTGGCAGTAATCACACTGAAATTAGCAGGAGCCAAATTTTGTTTGCACGTATCTTCCTCACAACCACCAAGTTAAGGAAGGTATTGTACAGTTAATTAAATAGAGGCTCAGAGATTTGCCCAAGGTGCCAAAACTGTCAGGGAAAGGCTTCTCCTGATTCTAACCAGTTTTCATGATTTCAATGTACCAATGGTTCAGTGGAAGGAGAGCCAGGTCTGAAGTCGAAAGACTTGATTCAAATTCTCCTTGAACACTTCCTAGTTGTGTGGTCGTAATTCCCATTGCCTAGCCCTTACCCCAATTCTGCCTCAGAACTAATATTAATTCTAAAACAGAAGGTAAGGATTTTTTAAAAATTAAAAAGTTCCTTCTGCAAATTTGGAAAACACTTATGAAAGATGGAAGTACTAAGATACCATGTTGGCTAAACTGACAGCTTATACTTCAACTGGAAGGGCTAGTTTCAAAAAGACAAGAAAGTGAGGAGGTGGGGGGATCAGAGTAGATTAAAGAGATTAAAAAATATTAAATGGATAAGGAATGTTTTCCCTCTCCAAATATATTAGACAAAGAGGATAAAAGTAAATGTCATAAACCACCCCAATCTACCCAACTCTATTTTCCCATATCATTAAATAGAAAAGAAAATCTATTAACAAAAGGCAATGAAAAATATCTAAGTTTTATCATCTTTTATGTTGCCCTTTCCAGAAGACTATTAAATATGAACAACTGACTAAAGGAAGGCCTCTCTTTTCTTTTGAAAGCATGCAAAGCTAGACCAGAATAGGGATGGCCAGACAAAGATGATCCTGATGTTAAAACAATAGCTTAACATCAATATTTATAAAGGTAAATAAATCCATTTTCAAACACTAATGAATATATTTAAGTACAACTGAGAGATAATAACTAATAATCAATCCTTAAAGAAATTAGTCTTCAGTTCAAATTATATCTCTTCTGCTTGCTACTTTTATCATATTGGAAAAGTCAATTTTCTGCGTCTTAGTTTCCTTAATTCTGAAATGAAGGGGTTGAATTATATAAGATGACCTCTGAGGTTCCCTTCCATCTGCTATCCTAAATGACTCATTTCCTTCAGTTTCACGTAGGCCCAGTTTTATTGAATGTGTATTTGGAAGTACTTAAGTTGCATTTTTTAAAAATAAGATTTAAAGGATGACAGTCCCCTTTTATTTTTTAAGTTTTTTTTGTTACATTTTGATTTCCAAGTTTTTTTCCTCCCTCCTTCCCAAGGCCAACATTGATGTAGATATGAAACCTTAAAATAAATGTTTCAAAAATCAGTTCTTTCTCTAGAGGTAGTCTCTTCTTTCATTGGTCCCTTATAGCTATTTTGAATATTCATATAACAGAAAAGCTTAGTCATTCAATTACTATTCATACAACACTAATGTTACTGTATACAATATTCTCTTGGTTCTGCTCATTTCACTCTTCATTATTTCATGCAAGTCTTTCCATGTTTTTCTAAAATCAATCTGCTAATTATTTCTTACAGCACAGGAGTATTCCATCACATACCATCAATACTATATAACTTGTTCAGCCATTCCTCAATCGATGGGCATCACTCAATACTTAGTTCTTTGCCACCACTAAGAAAGCTGTTCTATTTTAAAACATACAAGTTCTTTTCTTTTTTACTCTAATCATGTTGGGAAACTGACCTAATAATGGCATTGCTAGGTCAAAGTGTATTACAGAATTCTAAACCTCTTTGGACAGAAACAGAAAACTTAAAAAAAAGTTTACAGAAAAATATCTCTGATAAAAAGCCCAATTTCTCAAATATATAGGGAACTAATTCAAATTTATAAGAACACAAGTCACTCCCAATTGATAAATGGTCAAATGATACAGAGAGGTAGTTTTCAGATGAAGAAAACAAAGCCATCTATAGTCTCATAAAAAATGCTCCGAATAAATATTGATTAGAGAAATGCAAACTAAAACAACTCTGAAGTACCACCTCACACCCATCAGTTTGGCCAACATGACAGAAAAGGAAAATGATAAATATTAGAAGGGATATGGGGAAATTGGGACACTAATGCACTGTGGGGAGGGAATGGGGATTGAATTGATTCAACCATTTTGGAGAACAATTTGAAACCATGCCCAAAGGCTATAAAACCGTATACCTTTCATCTAACATCACCACCTAGGAAGTCAGTATCTCAAAGCCGATCAAAAAGAAAAAGGGGGAAAGGATCTATTTGTACAAAAACATTTATAGGAGTTTTCAAAGAGGTGGAATTGGAAATTGAGAAGATATCCATCAAACTGGGGAATGGCTGAACAAGTTGTGGTATATGATTATAATGGAATACTACTCAGAAAAAACTGGAAAGATTTATAAACCAATGCAAAGTGAAATAAGCAGAACCAGGAGACCATTGACCAAATATTACTGAAAATGAAAAATAGAATAAAATATAATAGGTTTATTTATGTATTCTATGTCCTCTTCTGATACTCTGAATAGTTTATATTTTTTAAGCATTTTTTCCATTTTACTTACATTGTTAAATTTATGAGACCCAATTGGGTAAAATAACTCCTAACTGATTCAATTTCATCTTCATTAATGGTATGGTCACCCTTTTCATTTTTCATACTAACAATTTGCTTTTTTCCTCTTTTCTCTTACCATATTAACCAATGATTTATCTATTTTATTGGCTTTTCATAAAAAGAATTTGTAGTTTTATTTGTTGATTCAATGGCTTTCTTACATTCAATTTTATTAAACCCTCTTTATTTTCAGGATTTTTAATTTGGTATTTAATTGGGGATTTTAAAATTTATTCTTTTTCTAGTTTAAAAAATTACATATTCAATTTATTAATCTACTCTTTATTTACTAATGTATAAAATTTATGGATATAATTTTTCTTGGGTTACTGACTTTGCTGTATCCCATAAGTTTTGATATGTTGTCTAATTATCATCATTCTCTTTAATAAAATCATGTACTGTTTCTATGATTTGTTTTTTAACTAACTCGTTTTTAAAGATTAGGTTAATTTTTCTCCAATTAATTTTAATCCATGTTTTCATGATATTTTATTAAACATAATTTTTAATGCACTATAATCTGAAAAGGATACGCTTAATATTCCTACATTTAACTAAAGTTTTAATGGTCTAATAAATGGTTAATTTTTTGTAAAGTACGAGATACAGCTGAAAAAAAATCTTTTCTATTCCTATTCAATTCTCTCCAGATATCTATATCTAGCTTATCTAAGGTTCTAGTTAATTCCTTGACTTTCTTATATATATTTTTGGTTAGATTTATCAAATTCTGAGAGAAGGTTGAAATACCCCTACTATTAGTTTTGCTAACTATTCCTATCTAATTCATTTAGCTTTTCCTTTAAGAATTTGAATGCTATATATCATTTGGTACATATTGGTTTAATATTGATATTACTTCATAATTTATGGAGCTTTTAAACATAATGTCATTTACCTGCTTCTCTTTTAAATTTATTTTACCTTTAACTTTGTCTGAGATCACGATTGCCACTGTTACTTTTTTGCATTAGCTAACACATAATTCTACTCCTGCCATTTATTTTTACTTTACATAATAATCTCTAAGATTTTTAAATATTCTTATAGGCAATATATTCTCAGGTTCTGAGTTTTAATACATTCTGCTGTTTCTGTTTTATGGATAAGTCCATTCCATTTACATCCAAAGTTATAATTACTAGTTATAGATTTCCTCCAGTCATCCTATTTTTTCCTCACTTTTGTCTCTCTTTACTCTAACCTTCCTCAGAAGTCTAATTTACTTTTTTTTTAATTAAACCTTTATCTTCCATCTAAAGAAGAGCAAAGAGCTAGGCAATTGGGGTTAAGTGACTTGCTCAGGGTCACACTGCCAGGAAGTGGCTGGGGTCAAATTTGAACCCAGGACCTCCCATTTCTAGGCATGGCTCTCAACCCATTTAATCATTATATGCCATACCCCCCATCAAAATTAGGTCTGACCAATGCCTCCCTAAATCAAATTCCCTTCTAAGGGTCCCTCTCTCATCCTATTTCCCTTGGCCTCCCATTTTTCTTTAAGACTGTTATACCCTACTAAATGTATCTTCCCTCTTTAACCCAGATCCCAAGAAAAAAAGATTCCCACACCACAAACCCTCCACTGTAACAGTTCTTCCATTCATGCCTCTTTTGTATGAGATATCATGCTCCATTTTATATCTCCCCACCCAATTTTACTTAAAGGATCAACCCACCATAGTTAACAGAAATCCAAGCCTTTTAGCTATGTATGCTCTTTCAAACTATTCTAGTAATGATAACATCTTAAAGAGTCACAAATACCACGTTCCCATATAAAACAGCTTAATATTGAATCTTAATCTTAATCTTTCAAGCACTCTTTCTGGGTTTACATTCATTTACATTTTTCTTTGAAGCTTTACAAGTAGCTGTTTTTACTTCACTGTCATCTTCTAAGTTTGAACCTTGATCTTCTCTATCACCTGTAGTAGCTAACTATGGTCAGGTTTTTTTCTCTGTTGTTTGGTTGTCTTTTAAAAAGCCTATTTCAGTTTTCATACAATGAAATCAAAACTATCAATAAGCACATGAAAGTGTTCTAAATCCCTCTTAGAGAAATTCAAATTAAAACAACTGTGGTACCACCTCACACCTAGCAGACTGGTCAATATGACAGCAAAGGAAAGTGATAAATGTTGTAGGGAATGTGGCAAAATTGGGCCAGTAATGCACTGTTGGTGGAGTTGTGAATTGGTCCAACCATTCTGGAAGGCAATTTGGAACCATGCCCAAAGGGCGTGTGTGTATATACACACATATATCTGTATGTATTTACATATATGTATTTATATTCATACACACACATTTGTTTGCTTATTTATTTACTTATAGCTGCACTCTTTGTGGTAGCAAAAAATTGGAAAATGAGGGGATGCCCATCAATTGGGGAATGGCTGAACAAGTTGTGGTATCTGTTGGTGAAAGAATACTATTGTGCTAAAAGGAATAAAAAACAGGAGGAATTCCATATGAAATGAAAAGACCTCCAGGAATTGACGCAGAGCAAAAGGAACAAAAACAGGAGAAAGTTGTACACAGCGACTGATACATTATAGAACAAGCGAATGTAACAGCCTTTTCTACTAGCAGCAATGATCCAGGACAATCCAGAAGAACTTATGAGAAAGAACACTATCCACACCCAGAGAAACTGTGGGAGTAGAAATGTAGAAGAAAAACATATGACCGATCACATAGTTCAAAAGGGATATGATCAGGATTTTAATGTTAAAAAATCACTCTACTGCAAATATAAATAACATGGAAATAGGTTTTGAACAATGTTACATGTAAACCCAGTGGAACTACTTGTCAGTTTCAGGAACGGGAAAGAAAGGGGGGGGGGGGAGCATAATGAATCATGTAACAATGAGAAAATATTCTAAATTTTAAAAAAAATTAAGCCTATTTCTTGGTGGCTGGATTTGTGTTAGGGTTGGGCTCTGCTCTTGCCTTCAAGTTTTTTATGCTATTGTATTCTGAGTTCTATCTGGGGATCTCTGATTCTTTGATTCTTCCAATATTCTATGATCACCTTGGTCTATGAGTGATTTCAGATACTCCTCTCCACCCCTTAGCCTCAACTAGGGTCATCAGCATAACTGCCACCCCAAACACTCTTGCTCCCTGCAGTCCTTCATGAAATCATGCAGCTGAGTCAACTCACTCCTCTCCCCTGGAACTAAAATCAGTGACTTGGTTCTCCTGTGAGTGACCACAACCAGTAGGGCCCCACCTATATACAAGCTCACTCACTAGTATCAATGGCAGTCACAACCACATCCTGTCAACAGGCTAGGGCCTAAAGCCCAGTGCAATGGAGGCTTCCCCCTTCTCAATCAGGCCAGACCACCACACCTTAGGTGATCAGGTTTTCCTAACATCCTTGCAAGTTTTCTTGCAAGGTT
The DNA here is from genome assembly GCF_027887165.1 of Monodelphis domestica. Taxonomy (NCBI): domain Eukaryota; kingdom Metazoa; phylum Chordata; class Mammalia; order Didelphimorphia; family Didelphidae; genus Monodelphis; species Monodelphis domestica. The sequence continues at coordinate 696,193,760 of NC_077227.1, read as the reverse complement.
TTAATGCTTTAAACAACTTTTAATTATTTCTGTTGCTCTAAAATTTACTTTGAGGTATTATTTTATTTGGGAGTAATTTGAGAAAAGCAGTTAATTTCCTACCTTATTTCACCATCTTCCAACAATTTTCCCTAAATAAAGTGTTTATAAAATCTTGATTATATTCTGGGGCATAAAATCCAAGAAAAATGAAACTAAATATATCATTTATTAAACACTCACTCTATATGTATGGCATCATGCCAGGAGCTAGAGACATAAAGTCAAAAATAGAAAAAGTCTTTCCCTCAAAGAGTTTATACCATACTGGGAAATACAATATAAACAAAGATAACATCAAATATATTTGAAAGAAATAAAACCAGTTTCAAGGAAAAAACACTAACACATAGATTGGAAGAGCAAAGGTTTTACATAGCAGATGGTACACCTGAGCTCTTCTCTGAAGGAAATTAGTGATGCTAAGCATTAGAGGCAGTGAGGTAGCACAGCAGATAAGAGCACTGGGCCTGAAGTCAAGAAGACCTGATTTCAAATGCAGTCTCTGACTCTGTGTGACCCTGGGCAAATAATTTAATCTTTGTCTGCCTCAGTTTCCTCCTCTATAAAGAAAAATAATAGCACCCTTTTCCCACAGTGGTTGTGAGGATCAAATGAGATAGTAATTGTAAAGGACTTGGCACAGTGGGTGACACATTGTCAGCAGTATATATAAATGCTTGCTATTATTTTCATTACATTACTTTTGCTAAGAGGTGGAGGTAGAAAGGCAAGGCAGTTAACTGACATAGTATATAGGTGCAAGGCCTACAGTCAGAAAGATTCATCTTCCTGAATTCAAATCTGCTGGGTGTTTGCCTCAGTTTCCTTGTCTATAAAATGAGCTGGAGAAGGAAAGGGCAAACCACTTCAGTATCTTTGCCAAGAAAACCCCAAATAGCGTCACATGAAGAATCAGACACAACTGAAAATGACTGAATAAAACAAAACAGAGGTATGGAAGAAGCGTATTCTGTACATGGAAGAACACCATCAAAAAGCCACAAAGGGTGAGAAATAGACTTGTATAAATGTATAACAGCAGGGTCTAACTATAATGGAGAGTGAATAAAGGCAAGTAACATGACGAAAGAGAAAGGGAGACTAGAGCCATATTGCATATAGAGTTTTGTTGTTACTGTTTTTAAACCCTTACTTTCTGCCTTAGTACTACCAGTTCTAAGACAGAAGAGGGGCAAGGGCTGGGCAATTAGAGTTAAATGACTTTTCCAGGGCCACATAGCTAGAAAGTGTCTGAGGTCACATTAGAACCCAAGGCCCCCCAATTCCAGGCCTGGCACTGTATCCATTATGCTACCTAGCTGCCCCATGTATGTAGGGTTTTACACGTGAAACTGAAGATTTTGTCATTTATCCCAGAAACAATAAATATGCCACTAAAGATGGAATAGAGGGATGAGAGTCATCTATACTTTAAAAATATTAACTTGGCAGCTATAAGGATCAAAGAGGTAACAAAGAACTAAAGAAGGACACACACTGTCCCTAATTTTCAAAAGAAGAAAGTGATGAGGATCTAAAAACTACAAGCCAACCAGATTAACTTCAATTACTATGAATATCTATAATAGGTTGTTAAAGAGACAGTGAACATATATATAAGAAAGGGAAAAATAATTACAGTATGGCTTCATTTAAGACAGGTCATGACAGCCTTATTTCCTGTTTTGACAGTTATTAAACTGATAGATTAAAGGAATACTTAAGATATGCTTTGAGCAAAGCATCTCATACTATTTTTGTGGACAAAATGAAGCAATATAGACTGAATAGTAATATAATTAGATGAACTCAGAACTCACAGAATGCCCTGATTTGAAGAGAAATTACTGATGTTTCAAAGTCAGCTTAACAAGAGTTCTCCAGAGGAGTATTCTTGGGATTTGTGCTTGGCCTTGTGCCATTTAACTTTTTTAATCAATGACTTGTATAAGAGGCAAAGATAAAATTCTCATCAAATCTGCAGGTAATATCAAACTTAAAGGAATAAGAAATACACTGTGGTATAGAGTAAGGAACCAAAAAGATCCTAATCAACTAGAACATTTGAGCTAATGTTGACATTAAATGACAAAATTCAATAGGGATAAATGTAAAGTCTTACATTTGTATTAAAAAAAAATCAACTTCACAAGTATGGTTAGGGAGTAATTTGTCTGAAAGAAACTTAGGGGCTTTAGTGGACTGCAAGCTAAATGAGTCAGCACTGTGGTATGATAGTCAAAAGGCTAATAATACCTTAGGTTTCATTAAGGCATAGATTCCAGGAATTAAGAAATTAAAGTCCTTCTATACTCTCTGCCCTGGTTAGGAAAATCACTTAACCTTCCTGGGTCTGCTTCTTCAGCTACATAAAATGAGAAGATTGGATGACATGGCCTCCAATGCCTCTCAAACTTTAAATCTATGATCCTTTGACTACACCTAGAACTGTGTTCCATTTTGGATGCCACATTCTAGGAAGGACATTGATCAGCTACTAATGGGCCTCATAGTAAATGAGGATATTTATCCTAGAGAAAAGAAGATTCAGAGGGGATATGATAGTTCTCTTTTCAAAAAGAGCTCTCATATAGAAGAACTAAGACTTTTTTGTATGGGCCCAGAGAGGAAATCCAGGAGTACTAGGTGAAAGTTATCCTTCATGTGAAGAAAGATTTTAAAGAATTAGAGCTGTATAAAAGTGGAATTGGCAGCAGGTGGTAGGTTCCATCTCATTGGGATGGGATGGAGATAGGGGAATGAAAAGGCATTAAAAAGTAACAAATAATCAAATTATTAAATATGTAAATACATAGAAGATATCAGAATGGCTTAGTTATTTCCAGTTGGGGTGAGGGAGAAAAATAATTAAACAAAATGACACCTGAGCTAAGCCTTTAAGGGGGATGTCAAAAAGCAGATGTTTAAGTAGGGGGTTAAGCATAGAGACAATGTAAACAGAGTTGTCTGATTTGCTCAAAGAATATATAAAATATATAAAAAGGAAGTGCTATGAAATAAAGCTAGAAAAGTAACCTGAAGGAACCAGAATGAGTCTTGAAATCTGAAATAGGCATATCTAAAATTTAATAAGCAATGCTAAGAGTTAGAAAGAACTTCAGAGGCCACCAAATTAAATTTGTGCTGGAAACTTCTCTACATATCTGATAAATGGCTGTCCAGATTTATATATTTTAAGAGAGGAAAAACCCATTAGCTCCTAAATCTGCCCTTTTCTCACAATTTATGATTTCTCTTTTTAATAAGTTTTTCCCAGCAAATTTAAATTTGCCTCTTTATTAAAATTTACAAGGAGCTAAATCAATTGTACAAAAAAATTAAGCCATCTCCCAATTGATAAATGAGCAAAGGACATGAACAGGCAGTTTTCAGATAAAGAAATCAAAACTATCAATAAGCACATGAAAAAGTGTTCTAAATCTCTTATAATTAGAGAAATGCAAACCAAAACAGCTCTGAGGTACCACCTCACACTTAGCAGACTGGTCAATATGACAGCAAAGGAAAACGATAAATGTTGAAGGGGATGTGGCAAAATTGGAACACTAATACATTGCTGGTGAAGTTGTGAATTGATCCAACCATTTGGGAAGACAATTTGGAACTATGCCATAAGGGCTTTAAAAGACTGCCTGTCCTTTGATCCACCCCTACCACTGCTGGGTTTATACTCCAAAGATATCATAAGGAAAAAAACCTGCAAAAAAATACTTATAGCCATACTCTTTGTGGTAGCAAAAAATTGAAAAATGAGGGGATATTCTTCAGTTGGGGAATAGCTAAACAAGTTGTGGTATCTATTGGTGATGGAATACTATTGTGCTAAAAGGAATAATGAACTGGAGGAATTCCATGCGAACTGGAATGACCTCCAGGAATTGATGCAGAGTGAAAGGAGCAAAACCAGGAGAACATTGTACACAGATACTGATACACTGTGGTACAATCGATTGTAATGGACTTCTCTACTAGCATCAATGCAATGATCCAGGACAATTCTGAGGGAGAGTTGGCAAGACTTCTCAATTAACTGACTATTGGAAATAAAAGAGAAGGAATTAGTAAAATTTGAAGCAAGCACACTCAGGACTTGAGATATACACTTGGTAGCCATTCACAAATAGGCAATCATTAAAGTCATAAGAGTGGAAGAGACTGTGAAAGGAAAGAAAGAAGAATCCTCTTTTCAGAATTGCTGAATTTGACAGCTGTATGGGACCTAAGTGGCCATCCAACTCACACACGAGAGGAATACCCATTGTAGCACACCAGATGAATATCTAAGTCTCTAAAGGATTAAGGAAAAACCCCTGGAATAAAATTATATTTAAGTAACAGAAGGATTAACTTGGAAAAGAAAAGGTTAAACTACGATTTAATCATCATCAAGATCCATAGGGGTATGGATGCTGACCAATTCTCTGAATCTACAGAAGGCCAAAAAAGAAGAATAGCTTAAAGAGAAAAAGAAAAGATTAACCAAATGCCATTTTGACATCAGATTAATGAGACAAAGCAACATAAAGAGTAGAGTCTCTCAACACTGGAGATCTTTAATTAAAGATAGTTCAGTCATTTACTCACCTAAAGGCAAGTGAATTAGCATTCAAGAGAAAGTTCAGGGCTTGGAATACAGACTTGATAGCCATTCACATAGAACCTATCATTAAAATTATGAGTGGACAAGATTGAGATATGCCTTCGAATCAAATGAACTCAAGGTACCTTCAAGTCATATCGTCTATCTATAAATTTGTTTAGTTTTTCTTCTCTACTCCCATACTACCTTTTATGATGTCATATATTAATACTTTCATTTGAAACCTACCTGAAAGATCAAGAATAAAGGGAGGGGAAAATAATAAATAGCCAATAAAAAGTATATATACTTTGCTACACCTATCAATAGAAGACAGAGAAGTAAATATCATTCTAAAATAAACCTCCCCAATTCCCACAAAATCTAAGACGGAACAACTACTCAAAGGTTAGTAAACAGGGCCTAATCTAACCACTTCCAAAAAAAAATGATATGATAGTAGAAGGATGAAATTGACAGCAACAAACAAAAACAAGAGAAAAGAAAAGAAAGTTAATGAATCAGCTTATCCTTATGCCTAAACCTCGAATGAGAGGGTAGATCACTACCTTCTCATTCGAGGTTTAGGCATAAAGATAAGCTGGTCCTCTGAAGATGAGAGGAGGATCCAAACCATCACTGACCTTAGGAAGATGGAAAGCAAATTTACAATGGATCAGATGATCAGACAGAAGCTGGAAAGGGCATGGGCAGGCAGCTGGGTGGCTCAGGGATTGAGAGTCAGACCTAGAGATGGGAAGTCCCTAGGTTCAAATATGGCCTCAGACACTTCCTAGCTGTGTGACCCTGGGCAAGTCACTTAACCCCCATTGCCTAGCCCTTACCACTCCTCTGCCTTGGAACCAATACACAGTAAGGTAAGGGTTTAAAAAAAGGAAAAGGCATGGGCACTAGCTAAAGGAGGTGGCATAAACTTTCAGTCAGTCAAGAAAGATTTATTAAGTATTGGGGATAAAAAGGCAAAAGATAGTCCTTGCCCTCACGGAATTTACAATCTAATGGGAGAAAAAAACAAGCAAACAAATATTACCCAAAAAAGCTACATACAAGATAAATAGGAAGGCACTAGAATTAAGAGATATTGGGAAAGGCTTTATGTAGAAAGTGGGATATTAAGTAGAACTTGAAGGAAGTCAGTGTAGGGGAAGGCAATACTATCAGTGTGTCTGAACTGAAGTGTACAAGGGGCAGAAGAAATGGAGATATCTATTATAGACAGGCTTTTCAAGGAGTTTAGACACAAAAACAGAAGAGACATGAGATGATAATTAGTGGGGATGTATGGGTCAAGTGAGGGTATTTTAAGGAAGTAGAAGATACAGGGAAATACATACACAGTAGGGAAGAAGACAGGAAATAGAAGAGAAATGAGAGCAGAAGACAAATGACAGAGGAGATAATCTATTAGAGGAAATGGAATAGAATAGGATCACTTATACAGGTAAGAAGGGTTTGGCCTAGGCAAAGAAAAGGGCCAACTTATCATGTGAGGCAGGAATGAAGTAAGAGACAGTGGGAGAAAGCGTCAGTGATATAAGGAAGAGGGAAAAGGGAATTTTCAGCAAATGACTTTAATCTTTTTCCATAAAATATGAAGTTAAGGTTCTCAGCTGAGAAGGTGGAGGACAGGAAGCCATGGGAAGTTTGAAGAACCACTGTGGTGAGTAGGATAATAAATTGATAAGGGAGAGATAGAAGCAGAGTATAGCTAGTAAAGAGGTGATGAACTGGGAAAGAACTGAGAGGTTAAAGAAATGGAGGTCACAATGTAGACAAAGAGCAGGGTTTGGTACTGAAAGAGGGAAAAGTGGAAAGCCAATAGAAAGTGTTATATAAGAGAATTTCAGGATTCATGACATGGAAGCGTAGCATCTGTGCATGATGTCAAGTTCAAAGGTATATTCATTTTTATCTTTGAGTGTAGCTGCGGTAAGGAAGAGGTCATCAATAAGTTTTGTATACTGCATCAGAATCAGGAAGTAGTGGATAGACCACTGCTTCTAGAGTCAGAAAGGCTCAAGTTCAAATTCTGCCTCAGATATTTAACTAGCTGTGTGACTTGAGCTAAGTCACTTAACTTCTTTTTGCTAGAGTTTCTTAATCTATGAGATGGGAATAATAATAACTCCTACCTCCTTGGGTTGCTATGAGGACAAAATGAGAATTTTGTAAAGTGTTCTACAAAGCTTAAAGTGATACCGAAATATTAGCTATTTCTATAATTATTAGAAAAAGGAAATCACAAAATACTTCATTTCCAATTAACTTAAAAGGCTTTGTAGGAAGTAATTTTTCAAAGATCTTTTAATAATGACTGACAGGAAAAATAAATGAACAAGATAAAGACATGAAAAAGCACAGATATAGGCAGTGTGATATAGAAACATTTGCCAAGTTCGACAGTCCAGTTCTGCCTAGTACCTAACTTCAAGAAAGCCATTTTACTCTCTATAGAACTGGGACTCAGCTTCTTCTGTAAAGTGGGACGGTTAGATTAAATCAACTATGAAATCTATGATCATAGCATCTTGTATGTATTAAATTGTTATGGAAATTTTTAAAATGTTAAATTCAATATTAGTCAGGCTATAGAGAAATACATACTCCTTTTATACTGCTAGGCAATGTAGAGCAAAGCAATAAAGAGGCACAATCCTTTTGGAAAGTAATATTAACAATATACAATCAAAGCTTCAAAACCATTTATTCTCTTTGAACCATCGACCTCACTAGTAGACCTTAAGGATGTTTAACAAAATAAGATAGAGATCAAATATTTAAAAAAACAATTCACAGCAGCATTAGTAATAAGAGTAAAAAAAACGAGAAATAATACAAGTGTAACAATTGGGTTATTTATTACTGAACCATAATGTGCCATGAGAAATTACTAATACGGAAACATACATGAAGTAATGAAGACTGAAGAAAGCAAAATGATGCTATGCATACTGACTACAATAAAAAGACGGCAATAACAATAAAAGCTGAAAAGACATTAAAAACATTTCAGAAGGGAAGGAAGGAAACAAACATTTTATTAAGCACCTACTATGTGCTAAGCACTTTATATAATAGCTCATTTGATCTTCATAACAACCTGGGAGATAAGTACTATTATTCCTGTTTTACACTCAAGGAAACCAAAGCAGAAAAATTAAGTGATTTGTCTAAAACTACACAACTGGTAGGTGTCTGAGGCCACAATAGAACTCAGGTCTTCCTGACTCCATCTAGGACTGACACTATATCTATTGTGCCACTTAGCTGCCCCAGGAAACAGAAGAGCAATGAATAACTTATTAAAATTAAGATGGGTATAAAGTAAATAAAAGCAAGAGAGTGGGTGGAAAAATGAAGATAAATTTACTAAAGGCATGATAAAGGCATTCTTTAAAATAGATTTTTTTTTTAATCTCTTAGATTTCCCCAGCATCTCTCCCCTTCCCCTTCTCACAAAACCACCCCTTATAACAAAAATTTTTAAAGAAACACCACTCCCAAATAATCCAGCAAAACTGATACATATATATGCATATATACATATACACCACACCTGTGGAATCTTGCCTCTGGAATGGTGCTGGGGGAGTATGGTAAAGGCACCTGTTAACAGCTGGTGGGAGTTTTGTCACGACAAACTAAACAACTAGAACTGAGACTGACTTTGTGACAATGACTTTCAAAGGTAGACATGAGCAAATGTGGAGAAAATGACAATCCAAAAGAGACAAAAAGTTTTGACTAAGGATTTAACCTCAAGAAGAAAAGAGAAAAAAATATTCAGGAACAGCATCAGAATTAAACATGATAGGCTAAACAGATTTTAAAAACAATGACATTTACAATACATATTTAGGATCTACAAAGCATTTTTCTCCCAAGATTCCTATAAATGAAGTAGTACAAATATTATCTTCATTTTTCAGCTGAAGATATTGAGGTTCTAAGCAGTTAAGTGGACAAAGAGATCAATAAGTTGCCCGAGAACAGTTTCATTCCTAGGCCTCTCAAACTCAAGCACAGCCAACTCCATTGCTCTACAAAATGCTAGAAAATAAGATGTGGATGTGAAAGAGGGAAGACATGTAACCTTGATAGTAAGAAAATGTTATAACCCAGTCTCCCAAAGGAAGTATTACCTTTTAAGTGGTTATGGCACATAGAATGGTCACCGAATTTCTTACGGTTCTACTATTTCAAGAATAAGAATAGTACCTTAAATGTATGCATTTGATCTTTTCTCCTTCAATGTGCTAACATAATAAAAAGGTTGCTTTTCCAATGAAAAAACTAAAAAACTGATGCTGTTTCAAAAATTTACCAAATAAAAATGTCTTCATAATTCCCAGTTTTATTCTTTTAACTAACTCACATAAGACCAAAACATCCATTTCAATAATCTTACAACTCTCTCTGAAAAATGAAAACTAGTTTTGTGACCCAAAGCAATATTCTAATTTCAGAGAATTATAAAAGATAATTCAAACAGTGGTACTACCATAATTCTACCCATATCTACACAAAAACCTACTGTTAGATCAATTTGCAAACAACATAGAGGAAAAAAGAAAAATAAATCTGTTTGAAAAATGGTTTCTCCATTTTAGTACCAACATGTGGGCAATTTGGGCAAGTAAAGCACTAAACTATAAACCAGTATTTTCTCTTCTACCCCCCCCAAAAAAATCCACACGCCACAAAGATATACTCTCAAACTGCTCAAGAATATACCATCTAAGCAATCTGTATTCCCATATACTTCCACTATTATTTATATCCCCAATCCAAATACTTACACAATAACATTTAAAGGTGATTAAGAATCAGATTTTGCAACCAACATGTGCCTTGTTTATTTCTTTACTATGTAACTTAATAAACTAATAAAAATTATATTCAACTTGACATTATATTTTTGAATGGTATAACTCTTTGGGAGTAGGGGTAGAATAAGTATTTGCCTTTACTAATCTTGGAATATGATTTTTAAAGGGCTTAAGCAGTTAGCAAAAATGTATTTATTTAAGAGACCTTTATAGCAAATATTTCCCAAATACAATTTAATGAAAAACACACACTTAAGTACAAGTTACATGCTGCTAACCAAATATTTTGACCATTGGCTACTCAAATGAAAATCCTTTTTTAAGGTGTTTGCATTTGGCAGTTTCTCTTACAAAACAACAATCACCACAAAGATTTCTGCTGTAAAAAATATCAAGTTAAATCAATTTTATACTTGATTTGACTAATAATATAAAATAAAAATTCAACAAAATATTAAAAAACACATGCTACTTACAATATTTAAAACACATATTTATAAATACTAAAACTTCCTCACCTGTTGTTGAGTCACAAAGCATACTGACACAGTCCAAATTGTATTTGAAAATTAACCCTGGAAGTTGCTACTCCAATTTACTTGGGATTTTGCTGGCTTTCCTAAATTTGCAATCCCCTTTCAGGCAGTAATACCAGGATACTCAACTACTGTGACACTAATTAAATTTCAGCTTCTGGTAGGCTGTCAATTCATAATACAGCCTAAATCTTAGAGATTTACTTGTTTCTCTTCCCTGAAGCCTCACAAATTTTGCCAGTCTACAAGAGTTTGACTAGGCAGACAGGTGAGAAATCAGGCAATAAAATTGTATAAACACCATGTAAATATTAAATACACATGCAAATCCATGTGAAGTTTGAATAAAATGATGGCTTGTTAAAAAATCTTGCTCCTGCTTGTGATTCTCCTAAGCCACACTGATCATTTCACTCATCTTAAATTCCACTGTCATTTGAAACTCACATGGCGTGCCTGGGCAAATTTGATGACTTGGATGTTGTTTTAGAGGCCAGGCTTTCTGCCAAGTCTGCTATGTCTATTCCCCTGACCCACCAAAGCAGCTTTAGACAACACCTCCCTTATTTATGTTACTGCTGTGAACAGTCAAACTGCTTCTTACTATCAAATGAAGCCCAACCTACTCATGTTTCTCACATCTTTAAGAGAAATACTATTGACTCTAACACCACTCCCTTTATTTAAAGCTAAATACTGTAATGAAGAATCATTTGTTACTTCACTAGCAAGAGAACATTTCCCTCATATTAAATTTTTCTAGTCCATATAATTTGAACATTAAACTTTTTTGGTAAAACACTGCAATTTGACATTGTGGCTTTTTAAATTATCTCTAACAATGTAAAAAAATTTAAACTATCTTACCAAAAATTATAACTATATTCTGCTTCATCAAAAAAATGAATAAAGCAGGGCCCTTTAACATACATTTGAACAGAAACAGATGGACAGTGTCAGAATTAATAGAACTTGTCCAAGATTAATTCTGACTGAAGAAGGCAGAATGATTTCTTGAGCCTAAGATTTTTCTTATGATCCTAAATAAACTTTGAGTTAAAGGTTCAGTTCATACTAAAGACTCACAAAATCTTAGCTACAATACATAACAAAAATTTTACTGTTATAACATCTAATATAAGTGTATCTCATATGAGATCCTTTAACAGTGGGACTGGGAAAAAAGCCAAATTATTCCTTCTATAATTTGACAAAGGGAAAAGTCAAAGGAAAATTGAGTTAACACTACTTACTTACAATGAGATTTTTTTAACTGGTGACATGTGGTCCTTTTAAAGGAGTTTCTCCCCTCCAAATATTTACACCCAAAAGGCTCCACCAAATTTAGATTACTTGTTTGATCTCTATTACTAATTTATGCTATTGATACTAGGTGCATTTAGAGCTCTAGAGAGAAAAGGTACTGCAGAAATGACAAAATTAAAAATTCTTTCTAGTGAAACTTACTGATAGAATTTATATATTCTACCTTTATTCAACTTCAGAAGGCATTATATTTATGATGAAAATATGTAATTTTACATATAGAAAATATGGTACAATAATATCAATCTAATATTTATATGAGCTCTACAAATACATCATTATATTTCTACAGAAAGAAATAAAGGAAGTTTCACTTTCTCCCTCCCAGAGGAATATATCTTTTTTAATTTGAGGAAGCTAGATGGTGAAGCCAATAGAGCACTGAGCCTACAGTCCTCATTTCAAATCCAGCCTGAGACACTTTAACTTTGTTTGCCTCCATTACCTTAAGTGTAAAATGGGGATAATATTAGCACTTCTCTCTTAAAGTTGTTGTGAGGATCAAAGTATTGGTAAAGCACTTAGAACAGTGTCTGGTACATGATAGGCACTATAGAGATGGTAGCTATTATTATTATTTATAATTAATGGCTCCTAAGATTTGTACATATGAGTTAACATTAAACTCTACCTAGAAAACAGTTAGCTGGGCAAATGCTCTTTATTTTTTAATAAATTTTGAGATTTCATTTTTTTTTAAACCCTTACTTTCCGTCTTGGAGTCAATACTGTGTATTGGCTCCAAGGAAGAAGAGTGGTAAGGGCTAGGCAATGGGGGTCAAGTGACTTGCCCAGGGTCAAACAGCTGGGAAGTGGCTGAGGTCAGGTTTGAACCTAGGACCTCCCATCTCTAGGCCTGGCTCTCAATCCACTGAGCTACCCAGATGCCCTGAGATTTCATTTTTACATCACCTACATTTTCCAATATATTCATTCCTCTACTTCCCTTCCAAAAAGAATTTATCTCTTATTATAAAAAATTTTTTAAAGAGAAAAAAGTTTGGCAAAAGTAACCTCTATTTCTGCAAAGGGAATACCTGTTTTCTTAAAAACAAATAAGCAGGGGGCAGCTAGATAGCTCAGTGGATTGAGAGTCAGGCCCAGAGATGGGAAGTCCTGAATTCAAATCTGACCTCAGACATTTCCCAGTTGTGTGACCCTGGTCAAGTCACTTAGCCCCCCATTGCCTAGCCATTACCACTCTTCTGTCTTGGAACTAATAATACATATTATTGATTCCAAGATAGAAGATTTGGGTTAAAAAAAGAAAAATAAGCAGGGGGAAACTAGGTAGCTCAGTGGATTGAGAGCCAGACCCAGAGAATGGAGGTCTTGGGTTCAAATTTGACCTCAAACACTTCCTAGCTGTGTGACCCTACGCAAGTCACTTAACCCCCATTGCCTAGCCCTTAACACTCTTGTCTTAGAACTAATATGGAAGGTAAGAGTTTTAAAAAAAAATAAACAAAAAAGAAAAATAAATCATTAATGCTTATAGCTAAAACTCATTATGGAAATAGAATTAGTGGAACTAATCAATAAATCAAATATTCCAAATCATGCAAAACTTTAAATTGGATGTATTTCACATAACCTTCTATATCCCCCTTCCCCCACCCATATGTTGTAGGAAACAACATTCAGGGAACAATTTAAGGAAATTTAAGGAAAATTTCATTTAAGTAAATTTAAGGAATTTGTCATTTAAGGAAATCATCAAAGCCTTATGTATAAATAATCCAATTACGTAATGAACAAAATGAAAAAAATTATTTCTATGTCTAACATTTTCATTCTCTGAAGAATAAGAATTCTAATAAAGGTAAAAAATCGTGAAAACAAAAAATTCCCTCAACCACTCCAGTAAAAGTAATGTAGTTATTGACGGGGAAAGGAGTATATGCCTACAATTATGTATTTTTTATAGCTCCTCCCAAAATATACAAAGGCCAATTATTTTTTTTAAAAGAAAAAAATTAGTAAATGGAGTAACTGCATAATCAAAAGGAGTGGGGGGAGGCTAATATTCCACAATCCAGAGCTCCCTAATATTGGCAACATCTTCTAGTAACTTTAATTTAGATCTAGAAATTTAATACTTAGGCTAGGAAAAACAAACAACAACTTAGCCAGGAGAAGAAAATATTGAATCTACATATTTAGAAAATAAAACTAAAATGTCAAACTAGAAAGTCCTAAAATAAGTCACAGAAATTCATTAAGGATGCTTCCCCTTTGAAATGAATAAATTGTGTTTTCCACAATATTATTAAGAACTAATGAATTAAACATTATTTGAAGTTTATTTAGTATTAAAGTGTGGTACTTGAAAGCTAGATCTAACTTTTTTTTTAAGGAGGAACAGATAATACAAACTTAAATCCAAAGCAGTTGCTTAATTCAGTTTGAATCCTACATTATAAATCTAGGGATATAGTAAGCTTTGGGAGCAAAACAATAATTCTCTCTTATTTTTAAAAATATTTTTCTATATTGCACATGGGCTACGGGAAGGATGGGTGGAGGGGAGGGGAGGGAGGGAAAGAGTATGATTCTTGTAACCAAAGAATAATGTTCTAAATTGACAAAATAAAATTAAATTTTTTAAAAATATATTTTTCCATGGTTATGCTTCATGATTCTTCCACCCCTTCCTCCCCACTCCCAAAGCTGACAAGCAGTTCCACTGTTATACATGTATCATTGTTCAAAACCTATTTCCATGTTATTCATATTTACAGTAGAGTGATCTTTTAACAACAAAACCCTAACAAAATCCCTATTGAATTATGTGATCCATCTTATGTTTTTCTTCTGCATTTGTTTCCAAGCAGCTTTAATTAGTAAAACTACTACCCCAAAAGAATAAAGAATAAAGAGAGGGAGGGAGGGAGAAGAGAGAATGTGTCTTATCTGTGATTAAGAACAGTTAAAAGAAATAAGAGTTTGCTGTTTCTGTTCTAAAAATTTTAGTATAGAATTTTTAGTCCTTTGGTTTTTCTCTCCTCCCTCAACTTTCAAATGTCTACTTAAGCACAAAGCCATAAGGCCTACTCAGAAGAACAGAAAATTTTTGTGTGAATGTGATGATTAACATTCTAATTAGAAAAGAAATGGAGATTGAGTTGTGGCAAAGGTCCTTCAAACCTCCTGCAAGATCTAAAACCACACTAGCCCAGAGAGACTAAGATGTGCTCACACAGTACACTGTAATTTGACAAACTGGGACAAATGGGGCCTACTAAAAAAAGGATTTTCCATCAGATTTCTCTCTCTCTCTGTAATAAGTCTAAAAAAGCTAAAGGGAAAAAAGAAAAAATATTTAACAAAAATTAATACTGTAATGAATCCTAGAAATTGTTATGTCCCAGTTTACCACACAAGTTCATCCTAAAGGCATCTGTTAAACTAATTCTTGGTTACTTCAAATCATAATTAATTCAAAGCTCATAATGAATACCAAAAAGAATGTTGATTTCACCTGCTGATAAGTTTTAATCACAGAATTTTTAACTGTTCCTTTTGATATTAAATCTAAAGTGCCAAAAGAGTAGAAATGAGGGTTACTTAATGACTTTGTGCAATTCATGCCCCTGTGAGCTTCTAAATCTTTTCTACCTCCAATATACTAAGATTACAAAAAACTCTCGGAATACATCTTAACATACTCTAAAATAAGAACTGTCTTGAAACCTATATTGTACTGAAACACACAATAAGAATATATTATACCACAATAAATTCCAAATGGAGAAACATTTTAAAAATTAAAAAGTCATAACAAGAAAAAATAGAGAATGAAAGGATGCATATTTTACAATTATGGATAAAGGAAAGATCTGTCATTTAAAAAACACAAGAGATGACTTTATAATTGCAATTATATTAAATTGCTAAAGCTTTGGGACACCCTCCCAAAAAAGTAATGATGTTAAAGTCAGAAAATATCAGTTGGGAAAAAATAATTTACATTAAATAGCCTGATAAATGCCTGATATAATAAAGGTTTAACCTAAATATGTTAAGATATATTCCCCAAAATATAAGTAAATAGTCAAATGGTGTTAAGTTTTCAAATCAAGAAACAGCTATCCCACAAGTGAGAATAACCATGAAGTATCCTGTCATAACCATCAAACTAGCAAAAATGTTAAATATGGGAAGCTCTGTTCATTGAATCAGAGAAGGTCAAACTATGAAGGTTTCAACTGCTCTGAAAATTTATTTGTAATTATGCAAGAAAAGTTCTTAATTGTTCATATCTTTTGCCCTAGCCATCTCAATAGAAAACCATCAACACTACCAATCTATACACTCTCCAAGGAAATTACAAAAACAAATTCATATACACAAGTGTTCACAGAACTATCATTTGTAATAATAAAAATGTGAAAATCAAGAAAATATCCAATGATTATGGAATGACAAAAAATCATGGTGGATAACTTAATGGTATAGTACATATATAACATAAGGTATGAACATAAAAAATTTTGAGGAAACATGGAAAGATGAATGAAAATGACAGAAATAAATTATACAAACTAACTGCAACAATGTAAATAAAGTCAAAATGAAGATACAACAAAACTGGGTTAGGGTCAAGTATAACCTTCAATATTTATAACATAACTGCAAAATGAGTCCTCTTTTGCTGTTAAAAAAAAACAACAATATGCCTTTCAAGGAGACTGGGAGTATCTGATGTGTCAAAATAAAATATATAAATAACTTTTTAAAAATAAAAAGGATGAAATATATGGAAGAATTCTCCCCTTACAATCAGGAAAACTTTTCAGAAACAATGAGTGAATGCACAATTTTTTGCCTAAATCATGATTTTTTTTTTGGCATAAAGATAACTTTACATTGAGTAGGTATATAAACAAATAATATTTATTAATACATGCTTGCTGCCAGGAATCACAGAATTTATAACTGGAAGAAATCAAACATCAAGCTATTTCTTCTATAATAAAAGTGTTGAACTCCAATTATCCATGAAAAACTAAGGATCTTTTTGATTGAGGCAGCTTACTATTACCATGTCTTTGTGATAGTGAGAAAGTTATTTAGCATTGAAGACAAAAAGTTATCAAAATAACATCAAATATACTCTACTAGCCACTCTAGTTTTGATATAATATATTTATATAAATGTAATTCTAACATCATTAATGAGACAATTATTAAGTAATTTATGGCTAAATTCCCCATTGAGACCAACTCCAGTTCATTCTACACCATTCAAATGTACATTTAAGAAGCCTAAATAAAGGTATGTCACTTTTCAGATTCCAAGCTGGGTCACAAAGAGCTCTCAGTTAAGCAGTTTCCAAGTAAAGCTGGTCAGTCCTCCATACAATTTAGAGGGAATTTTGAGTAATTCACTGGTCTCTCCTCCCTCCAAAATTTCCTTTTAAACTAGTAAACTAGTTATAGTAGAAAATGAACTTTTTTTCTCATGGAAAAATTTAACCATTATCAGAACATTCAAGAAAAATCATGAAGAATACCAACTTCCAAAATGTTTTACCTTAAGAATATTAACACTTTCAGAACACTTATTTTTTGGTTTATCTTTCAAATAAACATGGTCTAGAGTTACATATGTAACTATGTGTACCTATTTGGCAGAGTTAAACACAGATTTCACCAACTAATTCATAAATTGCTAAATACCCCAACTTCCAGAAAGCACATTTGATATAGGATAAACAATGTACTTCCCTCCAAAAGCATACATTTTCAAAGA
Source organism: Monodelphis domestica (assembly GCF_027887165.1). Lineage (NCBI taxonomy): Eukaryota > Metazoa > Chordata > Mammalia > Didelphimorphia > Didelphidae > Monodelphis > Monodelphis domestica. The sequence goes on along the minus strand of NC_077227.1, from coordinate 696,176,651 downwards.
ATACTATTACTAGTTTTTCAAGCATTTGCTCCACCCCAAAAAGGTATGGAAGACTAAACTATTCTTGGCAGGGTCAACAAAATAGTTCATTTAAAAATCTGTTCTTAATCTTGTATTTGTTCTACAAAATGGTATTCCAAATTGAAGTTATTTCATTTCCAGTTTCAGTAATCATTACCTCCATCAGTAATGTTAATTCATGTTTTCTCTAATTACACTTTTAGTCTGTTTCAAATATAAAAATCAACGAATGCTATGTGTGCCAAAGACTGAAGCAGGTTTTGTGTCAGATAAATTCGACAACTTCAGATAAAAAACATTACAAATTAAGCAGTGAGAATAAAATATAAAAAAGAAGCCAAACTAAATATGAGTAAAACGCTGTGATCGTTATTTTTCACATTTTCTAACGGAGAAAAGAGGGGCCTGTGGAGTTAAGAGATGAAAGAGGCCTTAGAAAGGTAATCTGGTTGAATTGCTTGCCAGCTTCGGGAGGGGGAGGGAAGAAGGAAAGGAGACAATTTGGATTAAGAACTTCAGAAAACTCATGTGGAAATACAATTAAAGCACACACACAAAAAAAAAAGTGTTAAGAGAAAGGCAATGGGGGGGGGAGGGGGGTCGCCAGCCAGGTGACTTCGTGGATTTAAAGTCGGGCCTAGAGACCAGAGGTACCGAATTCAAATTTGACCCCAGACACTTACTAAGCCAGGTGACTCTGGGCAAGTCATTTAACCTCCACTGCCTAGCCCTTACCGCTCTTCTGCCGTAGAACCAATACACAGAATTGATTCTAAGACGGAAAGGGGGATGGGAGGAGAGAAGGAAGATATATCTGTTCTCACAGTTCATTTTGCAGATGAGGAAACTGAGGAAGAGGGAGGTTAAGTGACCTGACCAAGATCACACAGGGTACTAACCCAGCTGAGTCAGTCAATATACAAACCCCATTTGACGGATTCCAAATCCAAAGCCCTTACCACAGCCCTATTAGGTCTCAACACTAAGTGGATTTGCTATAAACAAATATTAAGGTCACAAGAAAAACCCAGGCATTAAAACACGTTGTACACATCTGACACGTTCCAAACAGACATTTCTCGCCGCAGCACCGAGGGGCATGCAGGGAACCTTTTCCGACTTTACAAACACAGCGAGATAATCTAGTTGGAAGGGTTTCTTTTCGAGCCGGGATGGATGGCAAAGGATGAGGCTAAAAGCCTCCTCCCACCCCTCCTCCTTGGATACACACACACACACACACACACACACACACACACTCGCAGTATACACTAGTAAAATCATACCAAACAAAGTGGGAGGAAAACAAGCCCTAAGGTACACTTACACTCACACTAGTTACACACGCACTACTCAGCAGCAGTCTGTCTCTCACACACACACACACTCTCACTCTTTCTCGCCCCGTGGGCCTCCTCCTCGTCTCTTCCTCGGCCCCCCGGCGGGAGGCTCTGGCTCCAAAGCCAGGCCGTCCCCCTCCCCCCGCTGCCACAGCCCGGCCCGGGGGGTGGGGCGGGGCAGCCGGGTTCTAGGTTCTCAAGTGTCCAGGCACTCTCACCTGCGGGCCCCGGGGGCAAGGGCGGCGGGGGGTGCCCGTCCTCCCCGAAGATGAGCTTGAAGTCGAACTCGTCGTGGGCTCCGCAGTTTGCAGTAGTCATCGGCGTGGTCGGGGACTCGCGGCAGCGGCGGCGGCAGCAGCAGCAGTAGTAGCAGCAGCGGCGGCGGCGGCGCCTCCTTCTCCTCTGGCGGCAGAGACTCCGCTCGGTTTGGCTCGGCTCGCCTTCGGCTCAGCGCCGCTTCATGCCCTGCTCCGCCGCAAACTTTCCGGCCTCGTCCCGGGCTCAGGCCTGCTGCCTGTCAGCGCAAGAGAGTGAGGGAGCAAGTGAGCGAGGCCGCCCCTCAGCTGGGCCGCCTCCGCCTCCAACCGCCACCCGCCCCCCAACCGCCGCCTACACCACCGCTGCCACAGCCGCCAGGCGCGCTCCCGCACCACTCCAGTTCCCCCTCCTCTTCCAGGCCCGCGCGGACGCGCGCACGGCCTGGGGCGGGCGCCTGCCCCCCGCCAGGCCCTTCCCATTGGCCACCAGTGCGGTGTTCCAGCCCTCAGGTCCCGCCCCTTTCCCCAGCTCCGAACTAGTCATTGAACCCGCGTGACTCGCGGCGCCCAAGGGACAGGGGACAGTGGGGGAAGGAAAAAAACGAAGGGGGGAGGCGGGAGAAATGAGGGAGGAAACCACGTGATCCATTAGATGTAGCGATAGCACAACCTGTCGGGAGTTGTAGTTCTTAGCGTGAGGAAGTCCGGGAAGAGCCGTCGTAGTGAGTGTTTTCGCCCAACTATTTCCAATCCCGAAAAACTACGGCACAAAGAAGAGAACAAGTCCGCTCCCAACCCAAACGAGCTGAGAGAAGGGAAACAACCCACCCCTTATTGGAGGCAGAGTCCAACAACTACCAATAAGGGAAGAGATCACGTTTTATTGGGTACAGAGCCTAGTCCTGATTGGACAAAGTGGAATATGGGCAGAGCTCAGGACCACCGAGCACTTGGGCGGGGAGAAAGGATGATAGAGCCGTGTGGGTCCTTTGATTGAAGGACTAAGAGTGGACTTGGACCTGGAGTTCGAATCCCGACTTTCTCTGGTTTTGTGATCTCGGGAGAATTGGGGATCTCGATACTGTGGCTTCTCACCTCCATCCCTAACCGTTATTCCTCTTTTGCATAAGAGGACAGACTCCCCCTCCCCCAACCTTTCATTCTAGCGACTTTCCTCTGTAGATTATTTCCTTTGTAAACTGTGTGCACCCTCAGGGCAGGAGCTGTTTTGCCTCTCTTTATATCCCTAGAGCTTAGCAGGGTGCCTGGCACCTAATGGGTACTTTAATCAATGTTTGTTGACTGACTTTAGCTAAGATTTGATGGAAGTCACTGAAGCCAGGAAGCAGAGATGAAGAGGGAAGAGAATTCCAACCAAGGACAACTAGTTAAAATGCCCAGAGCCAAAATGGCATCTCTAGGTTGGTTCTCAATACAGTGCCATGCTCTGCTACTTAATTAAACATGTAATAGGAGAAAAATCACTTAGACTTAAGAATTTGGGCCTCAGTTTCCTCCACAGTAATTTGAAGGAGGTGGACTAGATGAGTTCCAAGGTTCCTACAAGTTCTAAATCTACAATTCTCTGGCTGGTACACAATATATGCTACAAACCTTAACAGCTTTGTAGGACCTGACAGTGTGCCCCCTCCATTGCCATAGCCCTAGGAAGAATTATTATAATTATAATTACTCTTCATATTCCACAGGACAATATCCAAGAGACATCTCTGCCATCCTTGGCTTCATTGATCCAGATCCTGTCACTCTAGAGGGAGAAATTTTCCCTTAAGTGCTTATTGCTTCAAGACTTTTCAAAACTTGCTGATTCAATTGTCCCTGGGCCAATAATATTCTTGCTTCTAGCTGCTCCTGCAGCCCTTCAGCTAGCACCAACTCATAGGGTATGGGGACTCCTCCCTTTTCTCAACTCCTTTTCTTTCATCATCTTGATCCCTTTTAACCCCTCCACAGTTCATGCAATTAGCACCCTCCCAGCCCACACATTAGTCAGTCCTCCTCTCAGCACAAACATTAGCATATATAAAACCGCACATTTATATTTTATAATTTTATCAAAGAGAAACAGGTCAGAACAGCATCCCCCTTGGACTGAAAGGAGAGCCAGTAAGGTAAGGAGGGAAGATTGGACCCACAGGCATTTATAAAGCACCTAATACATACTGAGGACAGCAAAATGGAGTGATGGTTAGAGCCCTGGGCCTGGAGTCAGGAAAACTTGAATTGAAATTCAGCCTCAGACACTAGGCAACCTGTTTGCCTTGGTTTTCTCATCTATAAAATGAGCTAGAGAAGGAAATGACAAACTATTCCTGTATCTTTACCAAGAAAAATCCAAATGGGGTCAGAGAGTCAGATACCACAGAAATGACTGAACAATATGTTTGTATCTCTGCTCTAGTGCTAGAAATACAAATACAAAACTGAAATCAGGCAGACAATAAACGTGGAGTCAAAGGCCTTGTGTTCAAGTTCCAAATCTGCCACTTTCTAGATGGGTGACCTTGGGCAAATTCCATTTCCTTCTCTGGGCTTCAGTTTACCCATCTGTAAAATAAAGTTGGACCAGGTTTGGAGATTTAAATGGGACCATAGTGATCCATCTAGAGCTGACATGGACCTTTGAAGTCATATAACCCAACCCCTTCCTATAACAAATAAGGATACTAGGGACAGCTAGGTTGTACAATGGATAGCGCTCAAGGCCTAGAGTCAGGAGAGCTTGGGTTCAAATGTGGCCTCAGATATTTTCTAACTATGTAATCTTAGGCAAGTCACTTAACCCCAGTTGCCTGGTCCTTGCCATTCTTCTATCCAAGAATCAATACTAAGAAGGTAAGGATTTTTAAAAATACAAATGAGGAAACTGAGACCCAAGTAGGTTAAAGGACTTTGCCCAAGGTCCCATGGGTAGTAAACGGCAGTGATGGGTTCTGAACCCAGGTCTTCTCATTCCAAATCCTGTCTTCTCCAAGATGGAAAAAGCAATTAATTACCTAATCATGAGGAGTGGTAGCACTTTCTCTACACAATGCCTATCTTCCTCCCATGAATTCAGAACCTGCCAAGTTGTCCCTGTAATGTATGATCAGAAAGGGAACACACCCACCCACAGAGGAAATGAAGGGAGAGAGAGACAGTTGAGAGAATGGAGAGGGGCAAGAGATTGATCTTCCCCTCTCTTCCCCTTGGGGAAGGTAACCTGGCTTGTCTCCTTGAGGGACAGAGTATATCTCCTCAGGGAGTGATTTTGGGAGGTGGAGGTTAAGAACTAGAAGAAAGAGATTTAATGAAATGGTACACAGCTTCCCTTCTTGATCTCAGCTATAGTTAAGAGACCAGATGGACCTTCCTCTCTCTGGGTCCTTCAAGCACACCAACTGCCACTTCTCCCCGTCCCCCCCAAGACCTGAAGTTACTCCTCTACCCAGGGGAGAGGATTGCCCCTTGGATCTAATTATTTTGGATCCCTAGGATCCTGAGCTAAACCTCCTTTTTGGGGAGAGGTATGGTTCTCCCCAAATCTTCAGTCCCCTTCCTTAGTGTCAGGAACTAGGCACACTCTAAGTAGTAAATACTATTTGTGTTCACTCAGGGAAGGGAGAGATGAAGGTATTAGAAGAGGAAAGTGGGTAGGCAGGAATCCCTATTGACTGGAAGACTGACCCCCCCAAAATCTTAGGGGTCCAGGCTCTTGGCCTCGACCCCTCTTCTGGTCAGCTGCTGACTTGGTCCCTACTCCTGAGCTACTCTAGCTTGAGGAATGGAGTCCAGGACAAGTTAGGGAGAGCTGGAGAATAGATCTTTCTGGAGAAGATCTCTCAGAAGAAGGCTTCCTTCAAAGTCCCAGTCTACTATATTTTAAGCTGAGTGAGAGATTTTAGGGGTTCACTGGGAAACAGTCGATATCCAGAAGGACCCCAGCTTAGAAGATCCTCTTCTCAGGCTCTTAGCTGGAGGAGTGAGGTGAGCTGGCAGTTTTTTCAAGTTTTCTCAGCTTCTGTTCTCTCATTGGAATCCTGGGTTTTTTCTTCTTGCCCCCCTCCCCCCCATGAGCTGCTCCTTACTCCACTGATTTCTCTCTTTTACAAATTCCTCTCACAACTCTGCAAAACAAAGAACTTCAAGGAACAGGTCATGTAAGATGGTGCACCATTAATATATTAACATCACATTAAGAGACATACATCTAACACGTACACAACTACAGGGAATGAAGATAGACTGCATCAGTCAACATGAATTCCCATGAATTCAGAACCTGCCAAGTTGTCTCTCAAGGCTCAGAGCCAACTCTGTACTACTTGAGGCTTCCATGGGGTTTGGGAAGGACTCCTTTTGATCCCCCTAAGGACTGTTATTTCCAACAGGAAGTGACCTAGGATGATCTTTCTGTCTGAAATCCTCCTAGGATCCTGGGGAATTTGTACTAGAGCTGACCACTCCAGGACCATCTGGGGTCACTCCATACCATGTGACAAGCTTGCTCATTCATGGAGCTAATACCACTCACCAAAGCAGGAAAATATGGAGCTGAGGCAAAGACAGATCTCTTGTTTTTCTCCCGCTGGTGAGCAGCCTCTACTCTTTTTCCTGACTCTATCTGGTGCTTGGAACAATCTTCCAGGGTGTAAGCAGTTCCAGCACAGGGACTCTGTCTAATTGTTACACATCCCTCTTGTACAGAGTAGATTGCATGGCCCAGTATGGTGCAGTGACTAGATTCGCTGGATTCCAGTTCAAACACGAGTGGACTCTAGCAGAGTGCTCATGCAGGTCAGTCTCTTTGAGCTTCACTTTCCTTATCTGTAAAATGGGTGTATGACAACACTCCCATTATATACCACCCAGAAAAGCTGTGAGAAAAGTATTTTGAAAAGCCCAAAGTAGTTAACTGCTTGCTGGCTCTTCAAACAGTATGAGTCCTGAGTGGTGCCTCTCTGGTGTGTTTAAGAATGCTTGTGGGATGGATGGTAAGTTAAAATGTTATTTTAGATGTAGGACCAAACTTTTTTTTTCTGGATTCATCACAGCAACCCCTTCCTCTAGGGCTGACCCACGGAGAGATTCTCTCTGCCCCTACCCCACCTCCCATCCTTGACAAAAATAAACCAAACAAACAATCTTCTAAGAGATCCTCAGACCTACAAAGGAGAGCTGTTGTTGAGTTGTTTTTTCCAACTTCCCCAAGACCTCACCTGGATCTCTAAGGAGTGCTCAGTTCCTCCTGGACAAAGGAACTGAACGATTACCTCAGGCCTGGGCCTCAGGACCAGGCTCACCACCCCATGGGCCCTGGCGTCCTCTTATCCTGGGGCCCTGGGAGCCCTTCCTGACATTTTAATTGCAGAAGAACTAATAACATCTCTGGGCAGCCTGAAGTTCCCCGTCCCCATCCCCAAGGGGTGGGTTCCCAGAAGTCCTGGCAGAGGGAGCACAGGAGTGTTCAGGAGGGGTTAAGTAAGGTCTGGCTTGTTTACCTGCTCAGGAAAGAAATCTTCATCCAGCTCACTCAGAAGACTCTTGGGGCTTTGGGTCAGTCAGTCAACAAGCAAATGATTAGGCACTCCCTAATCCCTGCCATCCCTGTGCTAGGTACTGGGGTTCAAAGAAGGTAAAAGCAGTCCCTGTTTCCAAAGAGCTCCCATTCTAAGGAGGAAGACTACATGTAAATAACCAGACACTTGAAATATAGAAATTGAGAAAATGGAGGTTAATCTGAAAAGGGGACTAGCTGCTGGGGTAGGGAGTGAGGACAGGGAAAGGACTCCTGCAGAAAGTTAAACTTGATGAGTCTGGAAAGAAACCAAGGAAACGGGTGAAGGTGAGGAAGAAGAACATTCTAAGCAGAGGGCATAACTAGTGCAAAGTCACAGAGGTGGGATATTGGGTTCCAGGCTTTGCAAGGATACCAGCGTAGCCAAACTGTAGGGCTGGGAAGAATAGGTCACATTTATATAGTGCCGCCTATGTGCCAGGCCCTGTGCTAAGCACTTTACAATTATGATCTCATTTGACCCTCCTAATAACCCTGCAAGGAAGGTGTTGTCTACATTTTACAGATGAAGAAACTAAGGCAAGCAGTGGTTAAGGGACTTGCTCAGGGTCACATAGCCAACTGGATTTGAATTTGGATCTCCCTGACTACTTCCTGGTACTCTAGCCACTGTACTACCCATCTTTGAAGAGAGAGGACCCTTTCCAGAAAAAGAGGCAAACTGGTCCCAGACCCAGAAGGGCTCTCTAGAGCCATGCTGTTTGAGCTTCTGCCTCCTGCTTCCCCTTCCCCTCCATGATTGAGAGATGAGGGGCCCTGGGAGAAGGGGGCATGACTCTCAGATTCCTTGAGATCCCTCTTAATCCCTTTCTTGAACCATTACCACCTCCTGAGGTAAGCAGAGATGAGGAAGCCCCACAGGGCACCTCCAGGTGTGAAGTGGTTGCTAAGTGAACCCAACTGTCATAAGTGGTAGGTGTCCCAGAAACACCCTCAGGGAACAGGTGCAAAGGGCCCTTGAGGGTGACAGAATGGGGCAAGGGATCTGAATGGGAGGGGCCGATAAAGAAAGCTTTTAGATAGACTGTGAGGGCAGGCAGCACAAAAAACAAAACCTAAACATGCCTGCTCTCCTTCACCCTTCAGGGGTCTTCCCTGGAACCCCAGCAGCTTCTCTACCTCCTTCCTTAACACAGCCTGGAAAAGAAGACAGCTCCATGGGCAGAAGATAGGGAGGATCACCTAATTCTGTTCATCCTCCTATCCCCAAGACTGGCCAGATCATCTTATCTGGAGTCAGGGATGTCCTCTCAGTCTGGCCTCTGTTCCTTCTCCTTTCCCTTCTCCCAAACCTTCCTCGGGCTCCCTTGTCATCCACCACATGATGGTACAGCAGAAAAAACCCAAGGCTTGACCCTGCATATCCTGGATTCTAGTCCTGGTTTCTAGTTCTCTACTTACTATCAACTTTTCAATTTAGGACAATTCACATCCCTTTCTGGACCTTTTGTTTTCTCATCTCCAAAATGAGGAGGTGGGACCAGATGACCTCTAAGTTCCTGGGTAGCTATAAAATTATATGAAACATTAACCATAGGTGACCCTAGACCTTAAGTACTTGGGCCCCACAGATCTGAAGCCAGAGGGTACCCTGGGTTTGGAGGAGTTGGGAAAGTCTGAGACCCTTGCTAAGAAACGAGAATGCAGCCAGTCTGGAACACCAAACCTTACATGGGGCCATGGGAGTAGAACCAGTCATTTTCTCCATTCCCCCTCGGGTAAGATGAGGAAATTAGACTAGATGACCTCTGAGGATCCTTTTTCAATCTAAATCTGAGAATCTCAAAATGGTTTCCCCTCCTTCCTTAAAAGCCTATGGGCAGAGTGGCATGGGAGGAGGTTCTGACTTCAGTATTTCAATTCTAAAACACTTCTGCTGATCTTTGATCTCATCCATGTGCCTTCCCTCCCCAACACTACAGATAATGGCCATTTATTGTTGTTTTCAATTATGGCAGGCTCTTCACGATCCCATTTGGGTTTTCTTGGCAACGGTACTAGAGTGACTTGTGTGCTCATGTGACAATGTGACAGATAAGGAGACTGAAACAAACAGGGTAAAGTGACTTCTCCAAGGTGACCCAGCTAGCAAATGTCTGAGGCCAGATTTGAACTCAGGAAGATGAGTTCTTCCTGACTTCGGGTCCAGAGCTCTGTGTACTATGGTGCCACTCATCTGCCCTTCCAGGGTCTCCAATTTATGGATCCACCTTGTTTTCCCATTGTTCTTTCTAGGATGACAGTCCTTATGTCATTTCTTGATTCCAAGTTTTCTTAGGTAAAATTCTCCAGGTGATTTTGTGTCTACCATGCATCTCTCCATAATCTTTAATCTCACTTAATTTTAATCCTGGTTTTGTGTGATTTGCAGTCACAGATAAATATTGTTATAAAAAGAGGGTTTTTTGTCACACGGAGCCATTTTAGACTTAGAAGTGTTGTACAATTTCTGGAGAACAATCTAAGCTCCTATTCCTTCTGGACCAATCTGTAGTATGAATCCAAGGTATGTGTAGTGGTGGACTAATTCAATGTCATGGCATATCGCAATCATAGATCTTAGTAATATCTTTAACTTTCAAAGGACACAAAGAAAGGACAAGGAATCCTAAAGTGATAAAAATCACATTTTCAGAGCTGGGAAGAACTATGGACTATGGAAATCATTTAGTAGAAGCCCTTAATTTTAAAGATGCAAATAAATTCAATCCAATAAGTATTTATTAAGCACCTCAGAATTAGAGTTCAAGCCAGGGACTATAATTAGTGCTAGGGGTACAAAAACAAATGAAATAGTTCTGCCCTCAAGGAATTTGTCTCCCGAGAGGAAATAACATACAAAAAGATTATTAAATATAAAACTTACAAAACAAGTATAAAGAAATTTGAAAGGAAGGAGCACGAATTCCTGAAGAAAGGTCTCTTAAACTGATAAATAATAAACTGATAAATAAACTGATAAATAAACTCTTAAACTGACAGATAAGGAAACTGGCCCCCCAAAAAGGGGAGAGGACTATGACTCTAAATCATCAAATATCCCATCTTCCTCTAAATACTTTCATCATCCATAAAATAAAGAGGTTAGTTCTGATGATGTGTAAGGTCCCTCCAGGTAATATATTTTATGATCTGATGATCTTTCATCTTCCCAGATGTCACTTTCCATTGACTTGTCCCTTAAAATTGCTTCAGGCCCATTCCTCAATCTCTCACCTTTTTATTTGGGTCAAATCATCCTTCACCTCCCTTCCCCAGTCCCCAGTCCTTGTAATCTCTAGTCCCCTCCCCAGAATGCAATGCCTCCACCCCAGTTTGTGCCTCATCTGTAATATGACCCCAAGGCCCTGCACAAGGCCATCAGGGTTTAAGAGAGCTCTGAAAGACTCACTCCCCTAAACTCTTAACAATACCTTTGGGTGCTTCCCCCATCCCCTTTCTGACCCCCATCTCCACTTCCAGCACAGCTGTTTCATTGTATTTCCTGCCTCTCTCTCCTGTTAGAAACAAAGTCAGCTTTTGACTGCCCTTCCCCCAGACATGACTTCACCCTCTTAGGCTTGGCTGAGGGGATTTCCACACCACCCTCCTCTCCCCACTCCCCCCAGGTAGCCACAATAAGAATCTGGGAGGCAGATTAGTAGGCCATCTGGCCCAGGGTCTTTTCTCCAGGATCCTGAGCTCTGCAATGATTCTCCTTTCCTCTCTCAGTGTCAAGTATCAGGCCAGAGTTTGCAGAAAGGTATGAATAGGGGGTGCGAGGCAGGAGAGAAAGACAGACCCAGGTCAGTTATTAGAGGAGAAATTGTTCCCTAGCACTCCCTGTTACCTATTATCTTTGTCACTTTAGGCAAGTCACTTTCCTGTTTGGGGCCTCAATGTGCTCTTCTGTCAAACAAAGAGGTTGAACTAGGAAGCAGCTGGGTAGCTCAGTAGATTGAGAGCCAGACCTAGAGATGGGAGGTCTTGGTTCAAATCTGGCCTCAGACACTTCCCAGCTGTGTGACCCTGAGCAAGTCACTTAATCCCCATTGCCTAGCCCTTACCACTCTTCTGCCTTGGAGCCAATACACAGTATTGACTCCAAGATGAAAGGTAAGGGTTTAAAAACAAACAAACAAACAAACAAAAAACAACAAAAGGTCAGAGTGAAGCATTTTTCCTGCCTAAGAAAGCTTAGGAGGTCAGCAGTAAAAATCTGGGACACCAGGATGTAAGCCTGTCTGGGGCCCATACATGCAGTGGCAGCCACATCTGCTGTGGTAACAGCAGAAGTTCTTAGCCCAGATATGGCAAAGGGGTCAGGAAAAGATCAGAGAGGACCTGCTCCTGGTACTGGGTACAGCTGGTACTGACTGGCAACTTTATTGGACATATGAAGATCTGGGTCAAAGTTCCAAGGCAGAAAGGAGTGCTTGTGGCCAGCAAAAAGGAAGCAAGGACCTTGGTCTCAGTTCCAGGGCTGAGATGGGCACTAGACTTTGTAGCTACAGAGGACTAGGGTCCCTTTCTGAGTAAAGAAAGACCAGAGTAAAACCCTACCTCTCCCAGAATCACATACCTTGGAGTATCAAAAACTTGCAGACTAGCTCTGAAAATAGCAGTGTAAAAAAGCCTAAAGCTTACAACAGTGCTTCCCCATACCCAGGTGAGCAGAGCCCAGCTTTAACATAAAGTTCAAAATCAAAACATAGGCTGGAAAAGTAAGCAAACAACAAAAATCATTCACCTATAAAAATCTGTTAGAAGTGGCAGGGAAGACCAAGACATAAACTCAAAAAGAAGACAGAAATGTAAAAATAGCTAGAGCAAAGCTTCAAAGAAAAATGCTATCTGGACTCAAGCTCAATAAGAATTCATAGATTTTTAAGAAATTAGAGAAGCAGAGGAAAAACTGGGAAAAGAAAGGTGAGTGCTACAAGAAAATTATGAAAAAAGAATTAACAGGGATAGCTAAGTAGCATAGTGGATGAGTGCCAGGCCTGGATTCAGGAGGATCTGAGTTCAAATCTGTCCACCTAGCAGTGTGATCCTTGGCAAAAGTAACTTAACTTCATTTGCCTAGCCCTTGCTGCTCTTCTGTCTTAGACTGATTTTAATGCAAAAGACAAGGGGTTAAAAAAAAACAACACCTCAATAAAAGGGGCACAAAAAATACTGAAGAAAGTAATATCTTAAAAAAAATTGATCTAATGGTAAAAGAGACACAAAAATTCATTAAAGAATTGTTTATCAAACAGAATTGATCAAATGAAAAAGAGGTACAAAAAATCTCACTGAAGAAAATAATTCTTTATAAACTGGAGTCAGGCAAATGGAAACCAGTGATTCCATGCAACATTGAAAAATGTTTTTTTTTTAATCAAAAGGATGAAAAAATAAAAGAAAAATAGAAGAGAAGAGAAAAAATAGAAGAGTAATATCTCATCAGAAAAACAACTGAACTGAAAAATAGATTACAGAGATCATTTAAGAATTATTGCACTAAAAAAGAATCATTAGACTACTTAAAAGCCATAGTCAAAAAGTCTACATATCATATTTGAAATTATCAAGAAAACATTCCCCCAATATCTTAGATCTAGAAGCTAAAATAGAAACAGAAAAAATCCACTGATCACCTCCTGAAAGAGATTCTACAATGAAAACTCCTAGAATTATTAAAATAAGATTCCAGAACTCCCAGGTTAAAGAGAAAATTCTTCCATCAGTCAGACAGAAACAGTTTAAATATGGTAGAGCAACAGTCAGGATCACACAAGATTTAGTAACTTCTACCTTAAAGGAGCAGAGGGCTTGGAATATGATATTCCAAAAAGGCATAGAAACTAGGATTACAACCTAGAATATCTTACTCAGAAAAACTGAATATAATCCTTGAAGGGAAAATGGATATTTAATGAAATAGCAGACTCAAGCATTCCTATGAAAAGACCATATCTAAATACAAAATTTGACATTCAAACCCAACACTCAAGAGAAGCATAAAAAAGTAACATGAAAGAGTAATCATAAAGATCTCAATCTAAACTGTTTACATTGTTCCAATATGAGATGATGATACATGTAACTCTTAAAAATGTTATTATTTTTAGGGCAGTTAGAAGGAGTTTAATAGGCATAGGGAATGCATGAGAAAATGGAGACCTGGACAAGTAACTTGTTCATCCTTTAAAGCCTTATTTAAGCCCCAGTACTTCCATGAAGTTCCATCTGAATTCACGTATCTCTTATAGTACATCTTTTCTGTACCACATTAAAATACTTGCTGTTGTCTAGATATACCCTGAACGGTTTCACTTCACCTTTGCTCATGCTTTCCCCTTTAGAAAGGACTTTAGAATCATATCCTTTCTTGGAGCCTGAGTGAAATAGTCAATAGTCAATAAATATTTATTATTGGTCAGTCGTTTCAGTTATCTCTGACTCTTCATGACCCCATTACGGTTTTTCTTGACAGAGATACTAGAATGGTTTTCCCTTTCCTTTTCCAGCTCACTTTACAGATGAGGAAACTGAGGTAAACAGAGTTAAGTGACTTGCCCTGTCTAGTGTCTGAGGCTAGATTTGAAATCAGGGAGATGATTCTTCCTGACTCTAGATCTGGCACTCTGTGCACTGTTGCTGCCTCGTTGCCTCCATTTACAATATATTGAGGGAAGACAATATACAAAAGGAAGTCAAAAAGCAAGGGGTGGGGAGGAGGGGTCCCCAACAAGGAAACAGTAAAGTCAGAAAAGTCCCAGAGAAGTTGCAAAAAAAATATCACCTCCTTTTAGGGCCCTACCTTAGTCTCCCTAATAACTGTGATCTTTCCCTGGAACCCCCAGAGGACTTAACTCTCTTAGGACAGTTATCATATTCCCCTTTGTACTGTAGTTATTGATAGACTTGTCTTATCTCTCCTACTAGATTTAAACCTCTTAATGGACAGGGACTCTGTCTTCTCACTCTTTAGTATAAGCCCATAGGGATCATAGAGAAATCAGACATAGAATTAGAGAGGACTCTTAGGATATATATAATATCAGAGCTTGAAGTATCTTTTGAGTACAGAATGTCAGAGTAAAAAGGGACTGGATAAAATACTGGGCCTGGAGTCAAGAAGACCTGAGTTCAAATCCAGTACTGTTCAATTTTTCAGTTGTATCCAACTCTTTGTATCCCCATTTGGGATTTTCTTGGGAGAGATACTAGAAATGTTTGCCATTTTCTTCTCCAGCTCATTGTACAGATGAGAAAACTGAGGCAAAAAAGTTCAGTGACTTGCCCTGGGTCACATAGCTAGTAAGTGTCTGAGGCTAGATTTGAACTCACATCTTCCTGACTCTGTGGCTGTCCCTATGCATGTGATGGCATTACTTACCTGTCTTCAAGCCCAGGATTAGAAACTTAATGTCTCTGTGACCCTGGGCAAGTAACTTAACCTCTTTCTGCCTCATTTTTTCCCCCAACTGCAAACTGGCCAAAGGAAATAAGGATTTATATGTGCTAGGCACTGTGCTAAGTATTTTTAATAAATATTTTCTCATTTGAAATTTGAAATGGGAATAAGAATAGCACCTAGCTCATAGGGTTGTTATGAGGACCAAATGAAATAATATTTGTAAGCACACAGTGCTTGGCACATAGCAGCATAACTTAATTAGTGCTTGTTACTTTCCTTCCTTCCCTCCTTCTTTCTTTCCTCCCTTCCTCTCTCCCTCCCCCTCCCTTCCTTTCTTTCTTTCTCTTTCTCTCTTCCTTTCTTCCTTCCTTCCATCCTAATGTTCTCCCTTCTGCAGTTTTTCCCAGTCCTCATTTTTGATGTCTTTCCTCTGTTGATTTTTTCCCATTTGCCTGTATAGATTTTATATGTACATAACTCTTTGCATGCTGTCTTCTCCATTAGATTGGGAGCTCCTTCTGCCATTCTTTATATCACCACAGGGCAGCCCGATGTCTGGCACAGAGTAGGTACTTATAAGATAAAAATGCTAGCTGACTTGACTAACAAAGAGCTAGAAATGAGGGAGCTGAGGAAGCTAAATAACCCAAACAAAGGGGGCAGCTGGGTAGCTCAGTGGATTGAGAGCCAGGCCTAGAGACAGGAGGTCCTAGGTTCAAATGTGACCTCAGATACTTCCTAGCTATATGACCCTGGGCAAGTCCCTTGACCCCCATTGCCTAGCCATTACCACTCTTCTGCCTTGGAACCAATACACAGTATTGACTCCAAGAAGGAAGGTAAGAGTTTAAAATAAATAAATTAATAAATGAAAATAATTCGAACCTTCCAGATCTCTGGAAGGACAGATGGATAGACAATCCTACTGAGGTCATGAATTCATCCTGACTCATTTCCCAGGACTGATACCATCTGCATACTTTAGACTAAGCAGCCCCTTTCCTGACCTCCAGCCCTGCTTCGTGACATCTGTCCCTGTCATAGCCCTTATAGCCTCGTCTCCCAGTCCCAGGATGCTAAGCCTCAGTGTGTCTCTCTCTCTCTGACTCAGACTTAGGGTGGAAATAGGGAGTTGAAGGACAGGTCTGATCTAGAAAGGTCAGTTTTCTGAGGGGGAAGGAGAGTGACTGAGAGAATTTCATCAAGATTCAGGCTCTTCTTCTAAAGGCATTGAGAGAGAAGTGGGGGAATGGAAGGAGGCAGAGTAGAGAGAACCTCCTAGGTGGAACAGCATAGATGGAAAGCTGGTCCCTGATAACATCAATTCTGGGGTCTTTATACTCTACAACAGTGAAGACGTGACTCTAGAGTGGTGTGTACTGAGGCATGGTGGGGGGGGAGGGAAGGTTTGCCTGAAGACATAGGGTGTGACCCTCATAGTTTAGAGGACAGATGGATGTCTGAGATACAGCTTGATGACATCAAGGAGGTGTATCTCTCTGTCGTCCATCTCAAATCTAAAGATGATCCAAGGAGGGTCTTATAGGAATTATCAGCTGTTCGGGGTTAGGAGTCTCAAGGATAGAAGGGAGCAAAGGATTTCCCCTGTTTATAGTCTGCCTGAAACACTTCTATAGTTTGGGGGTACAATGCCCATGCCAGGAGGAAACTAGAAATGGATGTGTGAGAGTGAGAGGGGAACAGTCCAGTTTTTGTTGGAGATATCAAACAATGTGACAGCATCCTTTGGGGGTAGGGTGGATAATGAGGAGACACAGGAAGATGAGGAGTCAAAATCTATATTGAGAAACATTTGAGCAAGAAAAAAGTAAAAAGGGGAAGGAAATTCTGAGCCCCAAACAGGCCAAACCAAACCTACCCCACCTCTTCTTTGTTCCTCCTTTTCTTATTCTCTTCCCTCCCAGCCCCCAAGTACCTAAATCTCCACACCCAGATATCTAGTTAGTCTGGGAAGAGTCACTGGAGCTCTGACTGCCAGGGAAGTAGTTAGGGGCCAGGGGGCTGAGTGGAGGGAAGAGAGCAGCTGAGACCTAAGCAACAGCTCCAAGGAGGTAGACTCCTCCTTTACAGTCTTTGCTGCTGCACTTTATGGCAGAAAAGTCCACAGCTTTGCTAAAGGACTCCATTTTCTTCCCTGTAAAATGGGAGGGAGGAATGGGGGAAGATTAGATAATCATTCATTTATTATGTGACCGACTGCCCCATTTAAAGCACTGTGTTTGGCTTTG
This sequence comes from Monodelphis domestica, assembly GCF_027887165.1. NCBI lineage: Eukaryota > Metazoa > Chordata > Mammalia > Didelphimorphia > Didelphidae > Monodelphis > Monodelphis domestica. The sequence goes on along the minus strand of NC_077227.1, from coordinate 696,159,819 downwards.
GAGATGAGCCAAGATGAGCCATTCTTTCTTCTTAGCTCTAGCCTTGGAGGAAGAGGCAATCTTTGTCCTTGGGGAGAACAACTCTTCTGCTTATGTCCTTAAATGTCCATCTCCTCCCTTCTTCTCAGGGAACTTGCACCTTCCATTATCCCCTGCTCCTAATCTTCAGATTCTCTCTCTCTGTGTGTCTCTCTCTCCATCTCCTTACTTTCTTAGTATAAATTCTAAGCAAGGGCCTGGGAGTTAGGGTTATGTGACTGGCCCAGGCCTCCCTCATCCTGACTCTAAACCCTGCTCTCTCTACTGTACTGCCTAGCTGTCCTGTTGCCCCTGAGCAAAGATAAAGCCAAACCCCCCTGTTTGACATTTCAAGTCTGGAGCTGTACAAATTGAAGCAAAAAGAAAACCAGTTCTTGACCTCAGGGAGCTTCCCTTCTCATGGGAGAAGCAACTTCCAAAAGGGAAGACCTGGAGAGCAGTGAAGGGGCGAAAAGGAGCCCTCTGTCACCTGGCTCCAGCTCATCTCTCCCAAATTACTGAAATCCCCCCAGAGCACTATGTTTCTGCTGTCAACGGGAAATCTGGACCCCTGCCCTTGGAGAAACCCCAGTACCAGGGACACTTGTTTTGTGTTAAACTATAGACTTTAACACTGTTTAGGGACCCTAGTGGGATCTGTGGACATAGTCAAAGTTTTGAGTGCTTTTATTTGTTTTAGAAGCTTCTCCTATTATGTTAAAGTTCTCTCAGGAAGCCCAGCTCTTTGTTTGACCCTTTCCTTTGTAATTGTTATGGTTGACCGCTCAGTGATGCCTCTGAGGCTGGCTACAAACCTTTTTGCAGCCTATTTGCAGTTTGTCCATGCAGGCTTGCCAAACCGAGTTCTCCAGAGTTTATAAGAGACCCCCAAGCTCTGTCTCTCTTCGGGGCTAGCATCTATGGAGGTGTCTGTGTGATGGCGGAATATTGGAGCTATCCCTATTCCTGATTAAAGATTTGGGCTTTTCTGACTACTTTGGTAGTTCTGTGTTATTTCCAAGTTAACACTGCCAGGCTGGTCCCATCCCCTAACGCAGGGTCATTGCTTGTGCCTGGTATGCTTTCCCTTATCTTTGCCTCTTCAAGCCCCCAGCTTCCTTCAAAGCTAAGCCCGTGTGCTTGTGCTTCTTCTCCCTTGCTTTTATTACTCTATAACCTACCAAAGTACAGTATTTTGTCCTTTATAGAGAGGTTGCATTTAGAGATATAAGTTCTTGCCTTCCCCCTTCCCTAGAAAAAATTTTTTTTTTTGTCTCAGTATCCCCGGGTCTGGCTTGGTGCCTCGTGCACAGCCGACCTTTAGAAATGCTTTTTGAAGAGCTCCAAATGCATAAATACAAACAGTCCCTGATCTCGAGGAGCTCACTTTCCGGAACGTCATTATGTACCTCCCCTAAGTTCCCTCCCGCTCCAACTTAGAGGAGGGCGAGGAAAAAGGCTCCTTGGCCAATAAAAAGCTTCCTCGGAGTCCCTGGGGAAGCCTTCGCTTTAGCACATTCTGACACCTCCTTTCAGAAGTACGAGGCGAGTCGGGCTGAGGATTTCTCTCTTCCTCTTTCTGGACCACCTGCCCTTCTCCGCCCCCATCGCTTCTACATCTGGAGGAAGGATGGGGAATGGCTGCCCCGACTCCACGCCTAGCACACCTGGATTGGTAGTCCCTGGTCTACTAGGCGGGGAGGGAGCACAAATCAGCCCATCTGCCTTCTGGTCCCCCACGGGAGGCGGCCCCCTTGTACTCATGCACCACATCGGTGAAGGTTCGAGCCCCGCGGTCTCTGACCCCTCTGTTTCTCTAACGGGGAATTCACCGGCTTAGGTGGGGCGAGGTGGGCCAGAAAAAGCCTGATCCGGAGGCGGAGCTGTGTTTCCGGGAGAAGGCAGGTGGCTTAAGGCCGTGTGACTTTAGCCTGACCCTGTGGCCCGGGGCTGTTCGCGTGGGGGATGGGGAAATGGGATTAACCTATAAACTTCGGCCAGTTAGCCCAAGCTCTCGGCCACTTGACCTGGCCAGTCGAGAGGAGCCGGGTCCCCTCCTCTCCAGATGTGGAAGAGTAGGACACACAGCTGTGCTAATAGGCAAAGCTCCTTATTCTCAGTTCCCTGAGTTTCCTGGGAAATGAAACCCTCATTTGAATGGGAGCCGCCCCAGAAATGACAAGAGTCCCCACGTGGCTCCACACAGAGAAGCGCCACTGGGACCTGGGGTGCTGGGGAAGTGGGGCGAGCCCATTAACTAACTCCCAGATCCAGCTTCCTCCTTCATTACATCCCTTCTCCAGGTGTGGGAAGGGACCTCGTAAAAAAGCTGCGGAGAGGTTACAGACCTCTCCATCCCATCTATCCAGCGTGGGCGGAGACCCAGCTCCCGGAATCTGAAAAGGAAGGCATCTAGGACCCTTTAAGTCCTTCTCAAAGCAATTAAAGCTCCCGGCACTAGGACAAGGACACTAGCTGGCTCAGAAACCCTTTTCCCCTACCAGCCACAGAACCGTACAGAGGAGGCTGACCCACTTCCTAGTCCATAGCGAGACAAGCCCAGGGCAATGGCAAAGCACCAAAAAATGTGGCAGCTATGGGGGCCTGGAGAGATGAGCCTTTGTTTGTTTGTTTTTTTCTTTGAAGGAGGGTAGGGAGTGGTAAGGGTTTTCCCCTCTGTCTCTTGCAGTCTCTATTACACGCCTACTATGTGTCAGGCCACAATTTAAAGGAGGAAGATATCACATTAAAAGGAAGCAGAAGGGATGGGGGAGGGGAAGATAGTACCGGGCTGGAGCATGAAGAATTTCTGCAGCTAGGTGGGATATGAAAATGCCCGGGACAACATGCCTCCCCCCTCCCCCCTTTTGTGCAGACTAAAAAGTATTAAGTAATCCTTCATCTTCTACTCCCATCAATTTCAGGAAATGGAAATGTCTGGCAGCCGTATCCGTGGATTTAGTCCTCCCTGGATGGTGGTAAATCCATGTGTCCTCTCCAAAGCACTGTCCCTCTGGGTAATGTAGCCTCTGCTCCCAGCCTCCTTCCCCCACTCTTTTCTGGAAGGGGAGGACAGAAGCTGCTGTGTATAATGGTTAATTGGGCTGCTGAGAGGTTGAGAAGGGCCCAAAGTTGACTTGAATGCCAGAACTAGAATATAGGAGCCTCTCCTAAGTAAAAACAACCCAACCTAAAATTGTCCAGTCTGAAGCCTGGCCTCCTGGGGAGCTGGAGGGGGCAGGAATGGCCGAATTGAGTCATCAGCCCTGTCTCCCGCTGCCTTCTATTTCCTTCTCATCAGCCATCATTGGACATTGATCGGAGCTGGGCTCTGGCCCAGATCCCACTGGACAGACTTGTCTAGTACACAGCAGGACAAATATTGAAAGATTTGTGAAAGCCTTTACAAATAGGAGATATTATGTGAACTAAACTAGTTCGGGAGTGACAGACCTACAGATACTAGCAAAGGAAAGTGACCCATCAAGAGCTGGTGTGGGGAAGATGGGGGCAATAAGGAATTATGGGAATAGCCTGTTTAAACAAGAAAAGCTTTGCCAAGGAGGTGGGTTTTCAGTTGTTTAAACAAAAGATGAGTTGTGTATGGGGGGATGGGTTGGGGCTCCCCTCCCCCCAATTGGGTTGTCCGGGTGGGGACCTTGTTTATAGTTTAGGAAGCTTGGGTGGCTGATTTGGCAGGATGACCTTTAACAGGAACCTCACGGCCCCCTCCCTGGCCAGGAGTGTGGGAGGCAGCACAAGATGTGGTCAGAGATGTTTGTTTCTTACTGGGAGGAAATTAATGAGAACCTGCCACTTCCTTCCAGGTTGGGCAGCCAATCTTACAGGAGGAACACAGGGACTTGGAGCTGAGCACTGGGGAACTCAAGGGTGGGGGCACAGGACCCAAAGTCAGAGAACACAAATGGCTTTTCCTCCTGGAAAGGGGGAAATGTCAGAAAACAGTGCCCCAGGGTGGAAGACACCCTTTTCATTGGAACCAGCACAGAATTTTGAGCCCAGAGGTTCTTCCAGTGCCATTGTTTGCCTCTCTAGTCCAAAAGCCTCCTTATCTTGGAAGCAATGTAGATTCCCTGGTGCTATAATAGCTTCTGAATAGACTGTACCTCCGCTTCCGGTCCTCCCCCTACCCCTTTCCATTCAGTTCCATGTGAGCAGGATTTCCCCAGGTTTCTCATTTGTTTACTTAATCCTAGTCCATTGACCAATGGACCACAGGTCCATTATCAATACCCACAGAGTTCTCTAAAACCCCAGGCAGCAACTGATGGAAGAGGCCCATTAGCCCCAACTAAACCAAGGCCCCCAAAGCCCACTCTACTCAGGAGAACCAACCCTGCATTCTTCTGGTCTGAAACAAAAACCAGACATACAGGGGATGTTTCTTTATAGCATCCTCTTCGGTGTTTTTTCTTTTAGCAGAACAAGTGCCAAGCCAATAGGGAAACAATACAACTGGTTTATATTTTGTTGAGTTTTCGTCATCTATTGAAAGTCATACTATTTTTATTATTAATATGCCCAGTTATGTTTGTAGTTCTAATAATGAATCAATCCTGTATTCCAAGTATAAATCCAACCTGGTGGCCACATATAATCTTTGTGATATAATGGTATGATTTTATATCTTATTAACATTTTGCATTTTCATTAGGGAAATTGTTCTAGTTTTATTTCTTGTTTGAATCTCCCTGGTTTAGGTTTCAAGACCAAATCTTTTCCCACTTAAAAACATAACTTAAAACCTTTACCTTCTGTCTAGATCAATACTAAATTTCACTCAATGCCAGAAAAGAGCTAAGTTATTAAGGTTAAGTGACTGGCCCGGGGCTAGCTAGCTAGTTAGCTAGTAAGTCTGAGGCTACATTTGAACCCAAGTCCTCCTTTAGGTCTGGCATTTCATCTACTCTATTACCTAGCTGCCCCCCTGCTAACTGTTTTCTAAACAACTTGGTAGAATCTGCTTGTAAATCCAGGTGATCTTGGAGCTTATTTTTCCTTAGGGAATTAATTTATGGCTTGTTGATTTTCTTTTTTCTAAGAGGGTTATTTAAACATTCTATTTCTTCTTCTGTTAATCTGGCCTATTTATATTTTTGCAAATATTCACCCATTTTGTTTAGCTATATTGGCAGATGGTCAAAATAGCTCAATAATTGCTTTTATTTTCTTTATTGCTTTTGAATTTGTCCTTTTCATTTTTGATCTTATTATTTTTGATTTTTTAAAAATCTAATTAGCCACTGGCTTATCGATTTCACTGTTGTTTTTTTAAACCAGCTCAGTTTTATTAGTTCAATGGGCTTGTTTTTCATTTTGCTAATCTCTCCTTTGTCAGCTCTTATTTCTATAGTGCTTTAGAGTTTACAAAGTACTTGCTTTGAGACTGTGAAACTTCATCCTCCTTTCAGCTGGCTGTGAGGATGACTTTCACAATCATACAAACATCAAGTGTCTCAAGAAGGACCCAACCCACAGTTCCTTTCAATTGTATCCTAAGGGTTCTCAAAAGCCTCTTCTCAAGTCTCCAGTGGTTTTAACCTTCATGTTACAAGCTATTGTTCTTACCTTGAGTGCATCAGTAAAGTGGACCTTTGGATCCTGTTCCCTCTAACTATGCAGACAGGAGAGCAGACATACAAGATTGCTTAACCCTTTTAATTTCTCCTCCTTGACACCCAAGCCACCCAAATGACATTCTTCAATGAAAGGATCTGGGATCTATGAGGAAGAGACTGCACAGAGGCAAGTAAGAGGGCCCCCAATCAGTGCTCCAGCTGTGAGTTCCCAATCGTTCCAACATCAGCAGGAAGGTGCTTGGGCCCCTCAGAGTCAAGACTTAGAGTTCTGTGTGCTTCAGTGACTGACTGTCCAGGCTCTGACCATCAGTTTGAGTCAAGAGGGTTCAGAACCCTCTCCATTTGTTCCCAGGGTCTCCCAATCTCTAGTAACAAAGAGGGTTGGAGGGCAACAGCAACCACAGGATGGAGAAAACTTCCTCAAGGAGACACTGCTTCATTTACTCCAACTGTCTTTGTTGGGAGATAGAGCAGAGGCATCGGGGTGGATGTGGTGAGGGGGAAGAAAGGAGGAAACTCAGATGGGCTCTGCTGGCCCTCTCCCACCAGAATATGAAGGAGGGGGCGGGGAAGACAACTCCGTGTTTGCCCTTCATTGTTCAGGAAGACCTGCTAGTGACAGGGATGGGAGGCCCTCTAATAGCCTCAGGGAAGGCTGAGATGCTCAAGGGGAGAGAGGGCCATCTTTACTGGGTAAAACACACAATCTATGTGAGATGGGGCTGGGACAAGCTGGCCTGGGCCAAGGCTATCTGGAGCAACTTGTGCCACAGGAGAAAAAGGACCCCAAGACCTCTGGGCAACACTTCCTCAGCGTCTTCTCCAGCCCCCCACACTCCCAGCCTCAGACCTCATCAGGGCCCCCAAGGCCCAAGATCTCCCAGGTTCCCTCCATGAGGTCACCCACCTCACACCACATCACTCCATGTACACCCCCCACCCCTCAGCCCACCTTAAGGCCAGGGCTAGCCTCAGTTCTTTGGTCACTGGCTGATACCTATCCTGAAGGCCTGTTTACCTCTTCCTCAGGTGCTGTCCAGACCTGGTTCAGGGAAGAGAACGCCAGACATCCACAACTCAGAGCTACCAAGACAACGATCTGAGTCTGCTTCCAGCACGGCTCCACCCTGGCCCCATCCCAAGCCCCACTCCTTGCAGAAGGCACTGGGCTTCCCACCAGCACTCTTCAGTCCAGAGGGATCCCGGGGGACAATAGGGATCCCACAGGGGCACAAAGGAGTGTCACGGTCCGTCAGGAGTGCCACAGCTGCTGCTGCTGGTGCCCAAGGTCAGATGGGGCTTTTTGTGAGGGGCTCCTCCAGGAAGGGTCTCCTCATTCTCTTGGTCTCTCCAAAGTCCCCTCTCTTCCACCTTGCGCTTGTGCAGAAGGGGGCTCTGAGGGTCCTCATCCCCGAGCTTTCCCTCAGGGAGCCCCAGGCTCCTCAGGCAGACGATGGCTGCAGCTTGCTCAGCCAGCTTCTTGGACTTGTCCCTAGGAGACAACCAGGCACACACACAGTGCCAGGGGGTGAGGCAAGAGACCCAAAAGGGGCAAAGCCTACCTGAGCTGAAGCAGCCTGGCTTTTAAGGACTCTTCCCTATGGGGCCCCAGATACTACAGAAGATATTCCTTTAGGGTTCCCAAGGAGCTCCTGTCAGCTAATGGTCCCCATGTCACTTTGTCACTTCCCCCAATAAGCCATGGAAAGCCTCTGACAAGAGATTATTGGCAAGGACAGTCCATACATGGGGTCCACACTTAGGAGACTTGTGGCAGAGTGGATAGGGAGCTGCTCTTGGACTGAGTTTACATCCTGCCTCTGACACACATCAGCTATGATTCTGGGGGTCTCAATGACTTCTCTGCTTCTGGGAGGTGCATCCACACTGGCTGCTCTCTGCACTGCTCACCTCTGAGGTGACAACCAAAAAACCATTCCTCTACTTTCTTCTCTGGGCACAAGCTATTTCTCCAGTGGAACATGGGCACCATGTTGCCTTTGTACCCCCAGAACCTAGCAAAGTGCCCAGCATAGAGTGGGTGCTTATTCAATATTTGCTGAATAGAAACAAATTAATGTTATTCCCTTTGAGGTACAGGAAGAAGTATGGGCATTAGAAACATTACTTGGTGATGGCTGGAGATTCCAGCTATCTTAGGTATTAATCATATAGAGGCCGAGTATTGACTGGACCAGAGAAGGAGTGACCAGTGAGGGCCAACTGACCCCCTGCCTTCCTTGGGCTGATGAGGGGTATTATCCCAAGTCTACAGATCAGGATATCAAGGCTCAGAGAGGTCAAGGATCATGGTCAACTACTGAATCAGTGAGAAGAGATGGCACCTGGGAATCCAAGTATCCTTTCTGTTCTCTCCTACCCTTTCTTCATTCTCTGCCCAAACGTCCTGAGGGGCAGGACGTCAGAGAAATCGAGATCTTGCTACTTACCACAGTGCCGAGCGATACTTGCGCTCCGAAACAGTGACAACAGAGCAGAACAAACGGTCTACTGGTCTCTGAATCTAGATGGGGGAGAGAGTACCAGTGGGACACAGGGACCACAGGGGATTGCCTGCCTGGGGGAAATGACCCTTGTGTTCTAGGTCCTTCTGGAGATTCCCTCTTGGAATGTTTCCACCAACAATAAAAATGGCTAGCATTTCTATAGGACTTAGGGTTTGTTAAGTGCTTCACAAATATTAAATTATTATTACATCCCTGGAAGAAGGTATTATTATCCCCACTTTATATTTGAGGAAACTGAGGTAGACAGTGGTTAAGTTACCATAGCTTTTTTGACATTGTGTTCACCTAATTCCTATGTGTTTCAGCAATTATTTTATGCTTTCTGTAATTATTTTAAAAGGAATTTCTCTTACTAATGGATTTTGTTGGTAACATATAGAAATGCCAATTATTTACATGGGTTTATTTTCATTGGCTTTTTTTTAGTTGACCCTCTAGGATTGCCTAATTGGCCATTATATCCACTACAAAAAGTGATAGTTTTGTTGCCTCTCTTCTTTTGCTTTTCCCTCAATTTTTTATCTCATTGTTATAGTTAGCTAGCATCTCTAAGCACTCTGCTGACAAATAATGGAGATGATGGACATTCTTTCTGGAAAGACCTCTAGTTTATCCCCATTACAGAGAATGCTGGCTCTTAGTATCATAGAAAGAAGGGATCTGTAATTATTCCCATATTTTCTAACATTTTTGATAGGAATGGGGGTTGTGTCGTGTCAAAAGCTTTTCTTGCCTCTGTTGACTTTTGCTTATTATTCACACGGTCAATTTTGTTTATAGGTTTCTTTATATGGAACTAGCCATGCATTTTTGGTATTAATCCAGCCTGGTCATTGCATATAATTTTTGTGATATGTTGCTGTAGTGTTCTTGCTAAAATTTTAACATCAATATTAATTAGAGATATTGGTCTATAGTTTTCTTTCTGTTTTAACTCTCTCTAGTTTAGGTATCAGGGGCAGCCAGGTGGCATAGTGGATAGAGTACAGGGCCTCAAGTCAGGAAGATTTCTTTTCCTGATAAACTATTTCCTACTATACTATTCCACTGAGTTCAAATCCGGCTTCTGACACTTACTAACTTGGTGACCCTGGGCAAGTCACTTAACCTTGTCTGCCTCAGTTTACTCATCAGTCAAATGAGCTAGAGAAGGAAATGGCAAACCACTCCAGTCCTTTTGCAAAGAAAACTCCAAACAGAGTTATGAAGAGTTGGACACAACTGAAGCAACTGAATAACAATAACACAAGTTTAGGTATCAAGATTATATTTGTATTATAGAAAGAATTTATTCACTAATTCTTAATTGCCAAATCTAACAGCCATTTCAGCCTTCATCCTTTCTGACTTCTGTAGCATTAGGCACTGTTGACAATGTTTTTCTCCTGACTCTTCTCTCTAGATTTCTGTGACACTACTCTCTTGGTTCTTTCCTAGCTGTCTAACCATTCTTTTGCTGGTTCTTCATCCATACATGCCCATTAACCATGGGTGTTCCCTCAAGCCTTTATCCAGGGTACTCTTTCTTCCTTTCATTCTATAGCAGAAGTGTTAAACATGCAACCTTAACCCAATGAAAATGTAACTGGAAAATACCAAAGATAAATGAATAAAAATACAATAAAACACAGATAATATTTCATTTAAAGACTAAGTCACTACATGGCCTGCAGGGATCCTTAGGTATGGATTAGCAACCTCAGTTTCTATTTGAGTTTGACATCACTGCTCTATTCTATCTCATCTGGTATTCTCAAAAGGTCATGTGGGTTTGATTATTAGTTCTGTGAAGATGATTCTTAAATCTGCATATCCAGCCTCAGTCTCTTTATTTCCAGTCATGTTTCACCAACTGCCTTTTGGACATCTTAACCAGATGTGCTATAGACATCTCAAAACTGATGTGTCCAAAAGAACACTCATTATCTTTCCCCTGAAGCCTTCTCCCAAACTTCTTTAGTACTGTCCTAGGTACCATCATTCTCTCAAAAATTAATTGAAAAGAAAGGACTTTGGGGACCATTTAGCCTAATTAATATCTATAATAGAGATTCTACTACAACCTACCTGACAAATAATCACCTAATCTATGCTTAGGGGGCTTATAGTAGGGAGACTCACCACCTCTTGATGAAGCCCATTTCATTTTGGACAGTGTCTATGAAGACGTTTGTCTTTTCTTCAAGCCTAAATTTGTCTCTTTGTACCTTCTGCTCAATCTGGTCTGCCTAGGGAAGACTACACTGATTCCCTCCTCACCATGCACAGTGGGCCTCTGTTAAGGCAGCCCCAGAACATGGTAATATTCTTGGCTGTGTTATCTCACTGATGAATCATACTAATGTTGCCATATACTACATTTCCCAAAACTTTCTTACATAAATGGTTGCCTAGCTACACCTCTTCCCCACCTTTTCTGGGCAGCTGATTTCCCGAAGCCAAGTATATGACATTTGTTCTTACCCAGTCTTGTCTTATTTGATTTCGTCTACTGCTTTAGCTTATCTCATAAAGATCTTTTGGACTCCTGACTCTGTCATCCACGGCATTGGCTGTCCTTTTTGGCTTCATCTATCCACTTGTGATCACTTCATGTATGTCTTTAACCTTGCGAGTCATTGATAAAAATGTTGAATGGTAAGAGACTAAGGAGAGATCCCTACAACAGTCCACTAGAAATCTCCTTCTAAGTTGGCATATTAATTCTTTAGATTTGGTCAACCAACTCTGAATTAGCCTAACTATATCATCACCTAAGAAACAACTATGATATTGGACAACTGCTTCCAATTCAAACATTAACTTTTAAATTAATCTGTTTTCATCAAATGAGCAAAACACACATTATAGCAGGGCATCATCACTCTCCTGGCCCTGTGATGGGGTGGGGTCTCTAGAAGGCCCCTACTCAGTTACAGACATAGTGGACTGGGTCTCTGGTGATTTGGTGTGAGTGCACTCCAGGAAGCTCCTGTTAGTGGCAGGCTAAGATGGGAACCAGCATGACTTCTACCCATCCCCACCAAAAGACCATCTAAGGGTTATTCTGAGCTAATTTGGGGCTAATATGCTACTCCAAATAGGCCTCTCCCAACTCACTGGAACAGTTATGAAATAGATTTTCCCTTGAAGGCCAAGGGAATAGGTCAGCAAGAACAGCAGAATGAACTCCCACTACCACCAACTCACCGTTTCATACACTGGTTGGGCTAACTTCTCCTTTCGGCACCATTCCAGCAGGCACATCTTGGGTGTGATCTGGGGTGGGTATTGTCTTCTGAAAGAGAAAAGAAGTCAAAATAGTCCACTTATGGAGAAAGATAGAAAGAGAAAAAGGGAAAGGATTGTTAATCAGATCTCATTTCATTTGCTTTCCTGCTGGGTGCAAGTGAGATAAAACCATACACTCCAATGGGATGCTGTTAAGTTTTCCTGGAAGGTGGCACCAGGGTGCTCTACTCTCCCTTAGTTATACTTGTGGATGCTGAATGTTTGGTTCTCAGGGATTGGGGTTGAGGGAATGACTGAGAGGACGTGACTGAACTGTGGGAATGGTGCTACATTATTAGAGGAGCTCTTACTGCAATGCTGATCTCTCACAGATCTACTGAGAGGCTAGGATCTTCTGAAACAATTCCCCAAGCCTCACCTCTGTGGAAGCACAAAAAGCGCTAGCTTTGAAGTCAAGGGACCTGGGTTTGACACCCACTGTGCTACTTAATATTATGTGACCTTTCTTTCTTTGGTCTCTACTTTCCTGAAGAGTTGGGGTAGATCATCTCAAAGGCTACTCCCAGGTCTAAACCCTAATGCCCACTTATCTACTGAGGAGTGACATCAGTCCAAAAGGAACCACTCCATCTCCCCAGAAGAGCAAGCCAAACCATGCATCATGATGACAAAGCTTCTATTCACTGAGATCAGCAGCATGTTCTGGTTCAGAAAGAGGAAGAGTGGGAAGAGTTAGCACTCCCTGGACAACAAGACCCAAACTCGAGCATTGGAGGCTGGAAAATTACCCTTACAGATGTGAGAAGTTTAAAATCTGTGTGAGAAGAGGAATGAAAGCATCTGGGATGTGACGACCTATTGTTACTTGCTCGTCTTGCTACATCAGCTGGAAGGTCTGATTATACCACTCTGGTTAACTGCTGTCCCCTTGTCACCTGACAGCCTTCTCTCTACACAAGGAAAGGAATGTCCCCTTGCCCCTTGTCACTGAAGTTGCCTATGGGATGAAGACTGCAAACATCAGAGCTTCCCTCAGGGGTTGGGGGGAGGGATAGATCCCAGCTCACAGAGGATAGAGAATCACATGCAGAGATAAAATTCATGATTCAAAGCAAAAAAAGACTCATAGGGGAAAATCAGCAGGAGCATCCCAGGCAGCCTGTGCAGCTGTCATAACATTCGTCTAACAAATCAGGAAAACAGAAGGTCTCGGAAAGGGCTGAGGCTCTGGGAAAGACCCCAGAACACAGGCAGCATGGGAATGGGGATACAGGGAAGGAGGAGGAACATAGCATTGGCCTGAATCTAAGTTCTCTGTCACAGAGACTCCTCCAGCAAAAAGAGGCAGTGAAGAAAGGAGAGTGGGGGAAGACAGATTCTTGGATTTAGTGAGCAATATGCTGTTCTCATACTGCATAATGCCCCTTTCTGATCCCTAAACAAAGAGATGGATGCCTGTAGGCAGCAGATAACAGGGGAGGAAGAGCATCATAGGCTCTCATGGAACTTCTTACCAGAAAAAAAGGCTTCTGTTTGCAAAAAGATGTACCTTCTCGGGATAGGTATGTCTATAATAAAATCTTAAATTCCAAAATAAAACACTCATCAAGAAATGCATGGGTTTCCTTTGGGGGCTTAATAATGTAAGCCAAGGAAAACTTCCCTTCTGAACTCAGAACTCCTGTAGTGGTCATACAACTCCACACAAACACCTTGAGAGATCCCAGAAAGTCAAAGTTGTTTCCACAGGGGTTAGAAAAGAGGATGAATCAGGGATTGGCCCTAAGCCATCAACAAAGGCTGGAGTAGCTTCCTCATTTATACAATGAAGGGGTTTCTAACAGTAACGGAACAACAATTGGCCAAATGGTAGTACAATAATCATTATTGACATTTTCCAGATGAGGAAACAGAAGCTCTGATAGGATAAGAACTTGTTCATGATTCTATAGCTAGTTAGTGTCCGAGGAAGGATCTGAAACCAAATCACCTGACTCCAGCCTACAGTTTTTATTCCCTGTCATCTTTAGGTGACTTTTGTTGTCTCTTCTTGAGTGCCTTCCCTCCTAGGAGCTTAGAGCTTACTTGTCAAACTTAACCGCCATTCTGATGACATCAGTGTCTCCAGCCTGGTCATCTTCCTCCTGAGCTTTGTTTTGGAGTGTGGCTCCTTTGGCTGCCAACTCTGCAGTTATCTTCTCATAGAAGCTTCCCAATTCAAAGGCTTCACTGTGGAAGACACCAGAATCTTCTTAGTAAGCCAGAGCATGGCTGACTCCCAGCAGGAACTAGAAAAACAGGGCACCTCCTTCTTCCTAAACCTGCTTATGGCCTGCCTTCTGCACCTTTCATTCTCCTGACTCTACCAGGCTACACTCCCATTACCACATGCAATATCTCACCAGTTTCCTCTGCTCACAAAGTTCCTGTTAAGAACCAAATATCCTAGACTAGTACTGATTTGAATTGGATGCAATGGTTTATCACCACCATCAGGAGGCACTGTGATCCCTTGGAAATCTACCACTTGGCAACTGTTGGCCAGTTAGGGCCCAATTAGGAGGTACCCACTTGCTGTCTTGGAGCTGTTAGGGTATGAAGGGGCTTAATTATGTCCAAGCCAGAGGCTTTGGATCGTTCAATCAATCCTGATGTAGTAGGCTCTATAAGTACATAAAGGAGATAGATAACATCAGCTAGGCTGCTTCTTAGTCAACTATTTCTTTGTAAAGGCAGTGAGTGTGTCTCTTGCTCTGCTGGACCAAAGATGGAGGAGAGAGACCTTCGATACTCAGTAAGAAACCTCACATCAAGTAACAATTTTGGCCTTTCCCACAGTTCACCTCCTTGTGTCCAATGAATGCCTGGGCCTAACCTTCAGGACAAATGCATCCTCACCTTTCCACCAAAGAATCCACCTTCAGAGCCAATAAAGTCACTCACCCAACTATCACCTGCCCCCAAAAGACAGACTCAGAGATATAAAGAATGCTCCTTCTCATCTATTCTGGCCAGAAATGACCTAAAGATTCAAGATGACTAAACAATACTAATTTCTGGCATAAGGGAAACCCTGCTGTCTATTTTTTTCTGGCCTTTGAAGTCCAATTCAAATGCTATGTCCTCCAGGAAGTCTTCTCTGATCCCTTTGGTTGGTAGAGACCTTCCCACTCAGGCCTCCCACAACTCTTTCTTTTGTATCTCTTTAATGTACTTGTTATATAATGTTGAATTACATTATCTGTTTGAGTGTTATATTTCTCTCCTGTAACACTGTAAACTTCCCAAGGGCAGGTACTATGCCTCATCTAAACTCTCTATCTTCCCCCAGTCTAGAACAGAGCTCTACCTAGATTGGCACTTTCAGGCTTTTTTTTTTTGAAGGAGATACAATCACTACTAAAACAATCAGTGGCACCATCTTGCATAATTTTCTTCTCCAACCTTACCTCCCAACATTCTCTTACATTAAAAAAAATAGACATTTTTATTGCTTCATTTCCAAATATATCACTTCCTATATATCACTTCCTTATAATTTAATAAGGAAGACATTACATCCACTCCAACACATGCAATGAAAAGGAAGAATGTGAAAGGGAAAAGGGGAGATTCAAAGTGCTCTATGAGATCTAGAGAATACTTTCAGTTGTAAGAGATCAGGGATGGCTATATTTTAAAAAGTTTTTATTTTTTCAAACCTTTTTATTTTCTCTCTTAGTAACAACTCTAAGAAAGAAGAGCAAAAGCTTGGCCAATGGGCTTAAGTGGCTTGCCCAGGGTTACACAGTTGGGAAATGTCTGAGGACACATTTGAATCCAGTACCTTCCATCTCCAAGCCTGGCACCCTATCCACTGAGCCACAGAGGTGCCCCTCAATTATATTTTGATATGTGTCAGGCAGCACTCTGGCGGGTTGTGGAATAAGTTTAACACCTCTGGCTCAACATGCTTTATCAATCACTTTGATAAAGGCACAGTTTTTAGATTGGCAAAGTCATCAAATTTGAAGATGATGCCTTGAATGCCAGAGGCAGGATCCAAAAAGATCTTGACAGGCAGGTTCTGGGTTAAATGTAATAACATTTGGGTAAGGATAAATATAAAGATTTGCATGAATTTAAAAACCCAGTTTTGCCAGTACATGATGGCAGAGAGCTGGTCTACAAGGCCAACAATGATCATTCTTTTAGCTTGTTTTCTACAGGCCACACTTGGCAGGCGAAGAGGAGTTTTGCTCAAACAAGTCAGCCATTTCTTTCCTATGTGATAACAGGCTTACTGGAAGAGAATGCAGGGAGTCTCTAATAGGCTAACCAAAAAAGATTGAGAGAACATCTGTTTTTTTTTTACCCAGTTTTGTGTTTTCAAATCCATATAGTAACTTACATTTGGTTTCTCCCCTATGACCTTATTTTCCTTCTGAAATACAGAAAGCAATGTGTCTGAAAAAAGATCTGGAGGATTTATGGATAAGTCAGCAGTGTGATGTGGCAGCCAAAAAAGCTAATGCCATCTCAAGCTGCATAAAAAAAAAAAAAAACATGGCTTCAAGGAATCGGGTTATAAAGCCCTTGGTAAGCTGCCCTGAGAGAGGCCACACTTCGAGTACAGGGTTCAAGGGAAGGCTGGACAATCAAGGGATTCTTAGTTATGTGTAGATTGGCCTGGAAGGACACTGAACTAAGTCCCTTCTTTTTATTTTATCTTATTATTACTATTCTTTTTAATTTTATCTTTTATTTTTTAAACCTTACTGTTCATCTTAGATGCAACACTGTATATTTTCCAAGGCACAAGAGCAGCAAGGGCTAGGCAATAGGGGGACTTGCCCAGGGTCACACAGCTAGGAAACAAAATTTGAACCTAGGACCTCCCATCTCTAGGCCTGACTCTCAATCTACCGAATCCACTCAGCTGCCTCTCTAAGTCCCTTCATACTGAGACTGGTTAATTGTGTCCTATCTCCCTCATTAGAACCTGGCTAACACTTACAATTATAGAGACCTCTCATTTCATTTTGGCACATGTTCATGTACCATTTCAGCTTTGAATCTGGGTCCCAGCTGCCTCATGGGGAGATCATAATCTCTTCAAGGGCTAGGACTAGATTTTATACTTTGGATTTTCTCTCAGCAGTTGAGAAACCATCAGAAATTTACCACTTCAGGTCTAGGAGTTCCTGGCAATAAAATAATCACTTTTTACAGAGATGGAAGCGTGCTCTTAGGATACACAAAGGGCAGAGCTCCTGGTGGTCCAGGGAAGCTCCTTAGGGTCTCACTGGCAATTTAGAGGTTTCCTTCCTGGCCCCCTCCAGGGGATGAGGAAATTCTTTGGGAGTTGCGATTGTTTTGGGCTTTGTCTTTGCATTCCTACAGTACAGAGTACAGAGTTAGTGCTCAATCAAAAATTACTGATTGACTGACTGACTGAGGATGGTGGATGTTCAACAAGGCCCCTGAAGGAAAGGGCTGAATTGCCATCTGGTCATCTCTAGGCCTGGGCCTGGTCTAGGGCCTCATTCCCCAGGCAGTCCCTCTTGCTGGCTCCCATACACACCAAATTTCCTGGGCAGACTGGGCGGCATGCAGCTTCTTTCCTTGGGGAGTTTCTAGCTGTTCCCTCAGCATCTGACACAAGCAATACTTGGTATTGGTGTAGTGGTTGTCATATCTCACCGCCTGGAAGGCAAAGGAAAGAAAGAACAAGACTTAGGGGCCAAAGATGGGTCAGTGCAGGGTAGAGGTCACGGGAAGAGTAAGGGAGGAAAAGGACCCTAACCCTCTTTTAGGACCCTTCATGAGACACGCAAAGCGTTGAAGTCAGAGGCCCTGGGTTCCAATCCTGTCTCTGGCACTCACTTGAGTGACCGTGGGCAAGTCACTGAACCCTCCTGGTTTCCCTATCTGTAGAATGAGAGGGTTGGGCCAGATGCCCTCTGAAGCCCTTCCCAGTACAGACCCATAACCCTATGGTTCCTGACTGGACAGTGAGGTTGGGGGACTTCTCTTGAAATGGTGCCAAGAGATCAACTTCCTTGGTACACTGTGGGTTGTAACCATAACGATAATTCATATTTGCATGGCATTTAAGTTTTCTAGAGTGAGTGCTTTAGGATAATTTTGACTTGCTCCAGTTCACCCGGCTAGTCTGTGACAAAGGCAGGACTCGCCCCCTGGTTTCTGACCCCAAGTGCAGCAGCACCGTCTCTGCTGTCTTGTGCTGCCCCTCGAGGAGAGTTTTCGGAGGAATCCATGCACCTGGCTCCACTTGGGGGCAGGACAGAGTGTTCAATGCCTCAGAAAAAAACTGTATCTTAAACAGAGTATATGGTCTTTCTAAGTGAGCCGTGAGAAGCAGGACACGCGGGGAAGAGCCCTCACAATCCCATTTCTTCTCCTTGGTCCCTCACTGGGAGGATGCTTCACAGAGGACAAGTGAGTATTACAGTTCGTGCCTCCTTGGACAGGGAGGGAGCCCTCAGGATGGCAGAGGCCCAGTGGGCTCTGGGTCCTTCAGAGTGAAGGGGTGGAACTCAGAGCTCCTGTCTCTTGGGGAAGCCCCTGCTGGGGCCCTAGTCACCAGGAGGGCCCACGGGGCTCCCTGCCACCAGACGTGCTAGCGTACAGAACCACATGCTGGAAGGGGCCGGGTCATTAAATCTCTAATTTTACATAGGAGGAAACTGAGCCTGAGTTAACAGATGTGACCTGTCAAGGCGGTGAGTGACAGAGGTAGGGTTTAAACTGACTTCAAACTCAGTGGTCCCTTCACTGGCCCTCCCTGCACCCCCAAATGAAGAGCCAGCCATCTCTGATTTTCCTGCGCTCTTGAGTTTGCAGGGCAATGTGACTGCTACTGTCAGAGAGGTGTCCTGCACCCCCAAATGAAGAGCCAGCCATCTCTGATTTTCCTGCGCTCTTGAGTTTGCAGGGCAATGTGACTGCTACTGTCAGAGAGGTGTCCTGCACCCCCAAATGAAGAGCCAGCCATCTCTGATTTTCCTGCCCTGTATAGAGAACATTTCTGATGCCAAAGTCCTTCACGGCAAATACTCATTCAGGGGTGGGGAAAGGAGAGAGAAGACAAGTTGTGTAACTGTGCAGAGCTCTGCCCAGTCTTATTCCACTTCCTCTGGCTGCTTCATCAGTTCTTTTGTGGTTTCACCCCAACAACCTGTGCTTTTTCTATTTAGAGTGAAAGCACATTCTGCCCTGTTCCAAGTGTATCCATCTCTATCTCAGCATCTTCGGCAACTGTAAAGATGCCGTTACGGGCTCAGAGATTGGGAGTGGGTGTAAAGCAGCCAGCCAGGGAGGCTGGCCTCAAGGCCACCAATGATCATTCTTTTAGATTGTTTTCGACAGGCAACACCTGGCAGGCTAAGAGGAGCTTTGCTCAAACAAGTCAGCTGTTTCTTTCCTATGTGGTAACATGCCCACTGGAAGAGAACCGGGGAGTCAATTAATAGGCTAACCAAAAAGTTTGAGAGAGAATGCCTCTTTTTTGCCCAATTTTATGCATTTCAAATTTACAAGTTCAATTTACATTTGGTTTCTCCCTTATGATCTCATTTCCCTTCTGTAAGACATAAAGCTACTGGCCATAAGGGGATGATGACCACAGAGAGTCAAAGCTTAGAACTCAGCCCAGGCCCAATCACTGATTTTACAGAGAAGGAAAACAGGTTTAGAAATAAATTCTGTTGTTTGAGGACACGCTATGCCACCCTACAGCTTTCAGTAATGGGCCTCCACTGAACGAGGGTCTGTTCTAGACTCTTCCAGACTGCAGATCACAGTGATTCTCGGTGGCTCTGAATCATTCATCCCTCTGCCAGTAAGTATGCCATTACTTGGCCTACTTGTGTTACCGATCCCTCTGTCAGTGGGACAAACATCATACAGAAACAACACTGTGGCAATCTTTTATTTTCTAGGCTCTAGTATTATCCCATTGCCCCTCACCTATTTATTAGTCATTAAGGATTTATTTATAACTACATCTGGCAGCTCCTTCAAACCCTCCTCCCTAGGGGAAACTGGCATAGGAATAGCTAACTCCCAATCTCACCTTCATGGCTCATGGGCTTAAAATATTCTGGGAATGAAGCAGCAGATTCTTAGAAATGGTTTTGATGAACAGCCCAAAGATATATTGCCATGGAGATGATTTTGTCCACAACAGCTGTTACATTAACTCTTTCCAACCCTTGCTCCTCTTCTCTGTTCACTCCACAAAGATGGGGCTCTTAGGTTATGTTCTTTCAATCTGGGGGCATTTGTCTGCTAGTTTATCCCCATTGTAGGTATCCTATAAAAATTCACGATTACACCATTGCTTTTTTCTCCACCACTGAAGATTATTACCTTCATAAAGGCACAAGTTATACTTTCTTTGAAAAAAAAATGATAAAACACAAGCCTTTACCAAAGGCAAACAACTGAATCGTTGGTCAGTTCTGCAAGCAGCAGTAAGGACTTTATGTGTAGCATTTCCCCTACTTCAGGGGAATCAATGAGGGAAAGGAAAAGGAAAAAACTCCAATGTGTGAAAAAACATCAGAGCAGGATGTGAATGGACATAATGCTCCTGAATAAGGAAGATTTTTTTTCTTTTAAGAAAACCCTTATCTTCCGTCTTAAAATCATTGCTAAGTATTGGTTGCAAGGCAGAAGAGTAGTAAGGTCTGGGCAATGGAGATTAAGTGACTTGCCCAAGGTCACAGAGCTAGGACATATGAGGCCATGGTCCACCTAACTCCGGGCTTGGCTCTTGATCCACTGAGCCACCTAACTGCCCCAATGAAAAAGATTTTAAAGTAAAAAGCTTTAAGCAGAAGCAGCCTAGTGAAGGGGAGAAAAACATTGTAATTCCAAGCAAGATACTTAACTTTTCACTTTTTTTAAATCTGTAAAATGGGAATCATGCCCAGGGTACTTCTCTCACAAGGTTGTTGATATAAGGATCAGATGAAATATTGTATATGTAAAATAATCTGGAAGCTTTGAGCACAACATAAATACCAGCTGTTATATCACAAGTATGACGCACACACAGACAGAAGCAGGATTGAGGGGCATGGTGAAGACAAACACGGTATGGAAAAAGCAGGCAATCTGTACAGCAGAGGACCAAAGCTCCAGCACTACCCATGTAAGCTGTGTTTTCCTAGGCCCCAGCAATTTCCTTCTCTGTAAAATGAATGAGTTGAAGGACAACCAAGTGACTCAGTGAGTAGAGCATTAGGTCTGGAGTCAGGAGGTCCTGGGTTCAAATTCTACCTCAGACCCTTTCTGGTTGTGTGACCCTGGGCCTTGCCTTTCTGTCATAGGGTTGTTACTAAGACAGAAAGGGTTTAAATAAAATAAAATGAGTTGGATAAAGTAATTCCTAAGGTTCCGTCTAGCTCTAAAATTCTAGAATCTCTATGACTGTTCTGACAAGTGATGAGACCTACATATTTTATGTATTCCTGCATGATCTTTTCCAAGGGTTGCAGGCCCTCCTTCCTGAAGATGGATGGATTCCACATGGCTGCGCGTGCCACCATCACTGAAGATGCTGAAGTCACTTGCCGGAAGGCGTCTAGGTCTGAATATACTTTGATGTGGTCGTGAGATCCTCCACTGAAAGTGAATAGAGGGAGTTATAGCTGTTTGCAATTGTGAGACCAACACCACCAAGCAGAGAGGCAGTGGGAGACAGACCACCCCCTTCCTCCCCAGCCCCAAGACCCTGAGGGCATCCCCAACAAGATAGTGCATGGAGCTGGCAGTTGGATGCCACCATTGCTCAGGAGACTGCCAGGGGGTGAGGATGACATCGATCTTAGGAGGCTGCAGCATGTGTGAGCGGCATGAACACTCTGTGATGATTTCAGTAACCACACTCTGCAGCCTTCCTGTCTTGGGAACATACAGTTTTACCTCTGACATTTCTAGGATAAGTACGAAAGTCATAAAACCTAAACTTGGACATCTAGATAAAGGGCCCATAAAAGCAGAACTGGCACCACTGAAGAGGGTTTCTATTTTCTCAGAACCACTTCTGAGCCACCTCTTAGATGCTGCATGTTGGAGAGGACCACAGGCCCTAAATATATCTGAAATGAGCAGGAGCTGCTCCCATCTCTGCTTTCATGCCCCGTGATTCAGCCAAGTTGGTTTTATAATCAGTTTCTAAATGTGCCTCACATGGTCCCACCTGCGGGCTCTGGGCTGTCACACCTTTGGCTTTTGCCTTTGCATCAGTATTACTTTGCTGCAGTAACCCTAACACGTTGTATGCCCTGTCCCTGAGCCCTGTGTTACCCTCCAGTTCTTGCCAGCCTGACTGCTGACTCAGTGCTCTGAAGAGACACCCAGCATCTGTGTGTTTAACTCCAAAGTGCTTCCCTGGCTCCTGCCTCCCCCATTCTGCCTTCGTCTCACAGCTGATCTGGTCTTGTACATTCTGGCCTTACCTTGTTTCAAGGAGTGATTTAAGAAGATGTCCTGGGCCGAATGGGAAGATATTGTGACAGAGAGGGTGGCCTAGAGTCTCCTTTGACATGTAAACCTTCCTTATATGGAATGGAGAAGAAAACCCTAGACCACTAGCTTCAAAACAAAAGGAGGAGCTAGAGGGGGCTCTCTGTGGGCGGCTGTCTCTCGAAACAAGAACAAAAATGGTATTGAAGGAGTCAATGGAAGAGGACCCTCTTGGCCCTCTCTGTCCCTAAAATAAGTGGTAACCCATGTCCTCTATGCTGACAGAAAGAGCAGAGCCATTCCTACAAAATGCACACTGTTCATCAGCTAAATTTCCATGGGCTAGCATCCAGGTCTAATTTGAATCTCCCTGAATTATTGATTAATAAGTAAAACTTACTTAGCTATTATTGGGATGGAGACAGCTTCAGCAATGGCTTTGATAATATCACAGTGAACGGGATGCTGAGGCCTCTCTTCCTTTTTCCTTTACAATAAAAGAAGGGAGAGAAAACACCAAGATTAACAAAATATGCTTGAAACTTTCTCTGGATGAACACAAACATGGTTTTTTTTGGGGGGGGGTGTTTCAGAAAGAAGCTTGATCTCTGAATAAACCAGATGGTATTTTCAATTAATTCAATGAGAGATGTCAGGGTGCACTCCTGTTCAAGAGAGGGAAGAATCTCTGACCCAAGTCATGCTGTCAGTCCCAGATCCCCAACACTCTATCAACATGGGCAAGAGTGAAAGTACATCAGTGGTAGGTGAAAACCACAATATGGACATTACCAATCTAATTCAGAGAGATTACATATATACTTGGATTAGTTCTGAGAATACTGGAAGCTACAAAAACTAAAGTTCTAGGATTATACTCTATAGAATGCTCAGGTAGACAGTGGGGTTGGAGGATCCTTGAGCCTCCTACTTATCTCTACTGAGGCTACTTTGGACCTGGTAATCCTTTTTACCTCAGAGGCTGAATACAGATAGCACAAAATCCAAATACTGGGTCTCTTATAGATGGGACAGTCACACATTTCCAAAGTTGTTCTCCATTGAAATTTTTTATAAAGGTAATTTCACCTCATTGCATGAAAGCGATCTTGAAGGGCAAAAGGGGTCCTATCTAAGAAGCTGATAGTAATCAATGATATTCCTATTCTCCTCAAGAAGGACTCTCTCCCTTCTCAGATTTTCTCACAGCAATTTCTCTTTTACATTGATTCTTTTCATCACCCTTAGCCATGTATTACTCTTTTTTAAAAAACTCTTTTAGAATAAATACTATGTAGAAGAGGCAGAAGAGCAGTAAGGTCTAGGTAATTGGGATTAAGTGACTTAGCCAGGGATACACAGCTAGGAAGTGTCTGAGGCTGGATTTGAACCTACAACCTTCCATCTCCAGGCCTGGCTCTAAGTCCACAGAGCCACCCCCTCCTCTTGTATAATTTCATGTCATTTCTTAAACTGAGTGGAATGAATGGAAGCCCAGAATTAAAAATTTAGAAATATGAGGTGCATGGAGAACAGAAACCAAGCCCTGTCTGGCTACTTAACTAAGCCAAACATGCTACTACAGAAAATAAATGGTCATCTTTCAAAAAAAGAAGGAAGGAAGAATGGGAGGGAGGAAGGAAGGGAGGGATATCAGAAGGAAAGAAGGAAGAAAGGGTGGGAGAAAGATATAAAGAAGGAAAGAAGAAAGGAAGAGAAGGAGTAAGAAAGAGAAGGAAAAAGGAAAGAAAGGACAAAGAGAGGACAGGAGGAAAGAAGGAACAAAGGAAGGAATGAAGGAAATATCCTGTGGCAAGTGAAAGCTAATTTAGAAATCAGGAGGGATAAAAATCATTCAAGGGGTGCCTCTTACAAGGAGCTTCAATGTCAAATGAGAACATGTAAGTATAGTGAGAGGAGAAATGGTAGCTAGAGAACCACTGGGCTCATTTAAGCTATATATTCAAGGATGAAAATGTCAGTAGAGAGGTTAAACCAACAGAAGATCCTCTACCCCCAAACAACCTTTTGATATAGATAAGTTTGAGCTACTGAAACAAGAGGTGAAGAAAACAGGATGTTCTAGAGCTAACCAACAAATGAGATATAGATAAATCATTGGGACTGGAGAGTACCCACATAAGTGTTTGGAAATATTTTGAAAGTTAGGCTATGAAAATGTCAGTCAAAATGTGTAGCCTGCTGCAAAGAGCTCTCATGCCAACTGATGAGAACCAATATCTACTGCGTCAGTAATAAAACTTCCAGGGGATGGTATGCTAAGGATCATGTGATTGTATAACCTGGAATAGACAGATCCTAAGACTTCATTGATTCATTCAGCACACATCAACTCTACAGTTATATACAAGGCATTGTACACTATAAGGGAATTCTAGATTTGGACAAAAGAGAAGAACTGATGTTTTGTAACAAGGACAGTCCCTCAATAAGCCTAAATTTAGACATTTTTCAGGTTTACTCTAGCTTTGGCAAAACAATGTCAATGAAGTACCTGCATTCAACCTGAATAAAGAATCCTCATTTTGCTTACCGTCCTCCCCCAAGGCCACCAAGGGGCTGTGAGCCACTGGGACTGGTTCATGTTATCACAGAAAAAAGTGACCAAGATAGCTGGTTGTCTGTTTAATGCACTGTGGGTCTGTCCAGAGCACTGGATGAGGATATAAAGAGGACTAGATTTCAGAGTTAAGAGACTTTAGTTTAAGTCCTTGCCCTAACATTTAAGAGCTGCATGGCCTTGGACATCATTTAACCTATTTAAAGTTTCAGTTTGTTCCTGTGTAAAATAGGACCTTATTTTATTATTATTATTATTTTAAATAATTATTTAATTTTAAAATATTTTTCCATATTTTCATGATTTGTTTTCTTTCCTTTCCCCCTCCCAGAGCTGATAAGCAATTCCACTGGGTTATACAAATACTACTTGATACCTATTTCTATATTATTCATTTTTGCTATAGAGCAATCTTTTAAAGCCTAAACTCCAAATCACATACCCATATACTACTCTCATAGTTCTTTCTCTCAATGTGGATAGCATTCTTTCACATAAGACCTTCAGAAGTATCCTGGTTTGTGGCATTGCTACTAGTAGCAAAGTCCATTACACTGGATTGTTCCACAATGTTTTACTTTCTGTGTACAATGTTGTTCTGGTTCTGCTCATTTCACTCTGTATCAGTTCACTTTGAAATAAGACCTTATTAACACCTTCGTTACAGGCCCTTTGCATTCTATAAACTCCAAAGTGCTCTAAGGATGTGAGTGATGATTATTTGAGGGAAGCATCTGAGGGAAGGTCCTGGTGCACTCTGCTCTGGTCAGACCACATGGAAGCTATTTCTATACTGTCCAGAAAGTGAGGGGACTGGTAAATATGCCATCCAAAAGACTGGTAGAAGAAAGGAAGCCTGTTTAGCTTAGAGAAAAGAAGCTCTGGAGGAGACATGATAGATATTTTAAAGTATTTAATGGGTTATTTCACCTCATGAAGGAGGGATTAAATGTTTTCTGCTTAGCCCAGATAGCAGAGCCAGGAACAATGGGTGGGGACTATAGAAAGAGATTTTAGAATCTATGTATTAAAAAAAACCCAACCTTCTAAATAATTCAATTTCTACCTAAATGATTTGCTTCAGGAGATGGAGGTGCCTCCCTGATTAGCAGTCACAGAGCAGAAGCACAAAGACTATTTATGTCTAGATCCTTGGAAGTTGAGGGGAGAGGGTGTGAGGAGAAGCCTCTAGCCCAGGTAGGTGGATTGCACCAGATGGTCTTGAAGGCCCCTTTTAGCATTGCAGTTCTATTAAAGTATAGTCCCTGGAATATTATTGTGCTGTAAGAAATTATGTGTGGGACGAATACAGAGAAGCATGGAAAATTTTCTATGAAAGGATGCTGTGAAGTAAAAAGGCCCAAGAAAACAAGAGATGCCGTGGCTACACCAATGTCATTGGAAAGTATGATGTACCAAAAATCACAAGTAAATGTCATGAAATCATAAAGATCAAACAGGACTTGAATGAAGTCAGATGAGAAGAGCTCCCCATACCCTTCCCCTTTGTGGAGGTTGGAGGTCCACATTGCACAAGCTTTCAAAGTTTTTCAGTGTATCAATCAGTTGGGCTGACTTTTTCTTCCTTTCTTAAAAAATACTATTATATGGGATGGTTCTCTGGGAGAGGCAGGGGGAGAACACTATGGTAATGTAAGAAACAGAAAATGTCAATCACTAAATAAAAAAGTATAGTCTAAGGTTCTTAAGGGAGTTTCCAATCCAAACCGCTAATAACCACAGTGGGTCCAGGAAAAAGGAGATGACTGCCCAGAGGATGAAGGTGAAGACTATGCTATTCAGAGGGAAGATACAATCTGGATGAATCACCTCACATCACAAATTTGTTCTGAGGAGGAGAAAATCAGTGTCAATTATTCTTTCACAAGTTTAGATGCTTTGTGTATCTAATACATGTCCTCTATCCCTTCTTAATTTTTATCTTCTAGTTATTAATGATTTTTCTCTTCTCAAATCACTGCACTTACTACATGTTGTGGTGAAAAATCACCTTTAAAGATTGTTATAATATTAAGTTATGGGGGAATGTAAAAATATCATTATTTAAATTGCAAAGTTTAAATTCCTTTTGAGAAGAATTTTAGGTAAAGAAAGATGCTACCTCCTGAATCCAGAAACTGAACTGTTGGAGAAGACACCATGAAGAAGCCTCCAGACCACAAGCTGCACAAGAATGAACTTTGGGTGTGGTTGATTGAACATTTATTTGTATGTATACTCTCATGCCAAAGGGGACTGCCCCCAACTGGCTTTTTGTCAATGCGTCCAGCAGTTATTGTTTTTTTTCCCTCTTATCCTTAAATTATTGTAATCTTTAAAATTGATTGTTTTTATGATCCTTTGGGGAAGTCCTCCCCAGAGGATCAAACGGGGAATGTAAAAATAGACTCGAATCCAGGATTTCAATCCCCAGAAATCCTTGCTCCACTTCCCCAGAATGCCCTCTAATCTCACTGAATCCTCACCTGGGCCAAGAGTGAGATGGGGTATTTAAACCTGGTTGTGAATAGGCTTGGGCTCTTTTTTGGACTTCCATTTTGGAGCAGACGTGTCTCTTTCATGATGTGAAGTTATCTTGTCTAGGCCTCTCTGGCCTAGGCATGTGCTTTCTTATTCTGTATTTTCTTTAATCCTTAATCTTTAATAAACCTCATAAAAATATAATACTCCTTAATTTCTACCTGCCTCAGTCTTCCCTAAATTTTAATCTTTACATACATGATACAACAAGTACACAAATAATCAACTATTCATGTACAGATAGTATCCCTTAGTAAAATGTAAACTCTTTGAAGGAAGGTACTATTTTGTGTTTATATCCCTACAGTAGAATTTAACACCTTTAACCAGAGTAGGCACTTAAGTGATGACTCTGGAATTGAATTGATGGGGCCCCACTGGGTATTTAAATGAAGAAAGAAGTGTCAAATGTGTTTGTGGGCCTCGTTTAGAGTTCCTTTCACTGGGGGTCTGTCTATGTCATCCTCAGGGCTCATTGTAAATGGCTCCCACCATTCTATATGAGTACAAAGTGCCAAGAGCGGAGGAAATATTGACTGCAGTCCCTACCAAAATCCACATTAACCATTAGTGGCACAAGGCCTGGCCTCTGGAGAAGAAAGGGCCCAGAAGAGAAACCCACAGAGGTTTTTCTAAAGGAGAAAGTCAGAATTTTTGAGTGTAAGTTTCAATACTTTAAGGAGTATGAATGATGTAGAACATGAACCCCCTTTCTGTGGATGGCCTTTGGGTGTTGCTGTGGTTGAGGGCATTCAGCAGCCTATAGCTAATCTTTCTGCTCCTGATTTGGGGTCTTTGGATGACAGAGAGTGTCAATCAGACCCTACCTGAAGCTTTGGTGTGAAGCAGTGGTTATGGTGGGAAAAGTGCTCAACTTACAGGCAGGAAGCCTTAGGTTCAAATCTGGACTTTGACAGAAGGTAAGCTGTATAACCATTCTCAGGCTCAGTTCCTCCTTTATACATTTGAGAGAAGACCCAAGTGCTAGTCTTGAAGGGTTCCTGGGAAGCTCAAGTGAGATATAATCTAAATGTGTGCTCATTGAATGCTGGCTCTCATTACAGTTTGCCAGAGCCAACCAGGTTTGTGTTGTGCTTTTAGCACTGAAGAACCCAAGACGACTTTTATGACACTAGGAAACCCTGCAGGACCGTGGTAGAGTAGTGATCCTGGCACCCAAGATTCACCCAATAGGCCAGCTATAACCTTATTCTGTCCCTGGGATGGTTCTGATATTGGAGGCTGTGAGATTGCCATGAGTTGTCTGATGTCTTACTCTTTTGGGAAGCCTCCCCAGAGACAAGTCCAATTGAAAACAAAATGTTTCTGGCCACTCACTCATCAAAACTCTGGCACAATTAGATGCAGCATTCACAGATATTCCATGACAACCCCAGTCATCTGCTCAGTTAGCTCCAAGTTAAACTGAACCACTTTCTACTAAGCTTATTACGGTCCTGGTTACTCAGTTATTTATCATCATCAGTTAAAATGACAGTAAAAAGATTCAGGTTTCTTATATGCCCTACAAGTATCTGAGAAGCACGTACAGACTCACATTCTAGGAAGCACAGTGTGGGGAAGGTAGACTGCCCCATAGATGTCTCCTCTGGCTTTGAAGTAGAGAGAGAACCATGTTCATCAGTGGTTGGATCAATGTGCCAGACCTGACAGCTGCTAGACAGCAGTGGAGGGGCTCCTGTACCCTGCTCTAATGTGAATAAAAGCTGCAGGAAAGGCCACTGGTATTTTATGACCTTTTTCTACATGCACGAATCTATCTACTGGGGTACTAAGGACTTCTACCATCTAGAATGAGGCTGTGAACTTAGAAATCAGTGCACTGAGAAGTGACCTTTCCTGTGACTGGGAAGTGGCCAGGCAACTGTACTCCTCAGGAGAGCAGGGACACCAATGGTGGGTCCTTAGGGCAGAGTGCAGAGTGCAGTGAATAAAAATTAGGCTCAAAGACTGAGCAAGACTAGTTACTTGGTTTTCTTTGGAAACCTCAATTTTTTTCCCAGCTTTGGGAAGGCAACCAACTGGTAATCAGCAATATATTATAAGGGATAATCAGTGACAGGTGGCTAGTGACCATGGAGAGAAAAGACAAAAGAAAGGCAATCAGGGGATGGGAAAGGTAGGGGCCATGTAGGACTGACAGCCTTGGCCACTCCAGCAGGTCCTAAGGGCACCACTGCCTTACATCCCCAAAGCTCCCAGTCCCACAGAACATGATGACAAAGACAACGCATAGAACATTTTGTATGCCTGTGTGACAAATGAAGACCTTCTACACTAAAACACGAATTGTTTCCTTCTCTTGTTAGGCTATCTTATTAAAGTTGGACCATCTTGAAATTTCAAGTCTCCAAGGATACTGCTCATAGTAAGACTTTGAGAGTCTTGTTAGCTTGACCAATCACCTAATATGGTGCCATCTACCTAAAGGGCTGGATAAAAATGACTTAGTAATAATCCCATCCATGGTGATGAAGAGGTAAGAACATTTACTATTATATGACTGTCAAAGAAAGCTAAGCTCATTTCCTTGGGGTGACAGTTCCTGTTTCTTACTAACAAGAGCTGAGAGTTCAAGGCTGGAGATTTGTGAGGAGAGAAGGGTAAACTCTCATTCAGCCTAGTGATGGAGAAGAATCCATTCATTTCTCACTAGTTATAAGCAGTGCAATACTAAAGGAAAGGCCATAGGATTTGGAGTCAGAGGCCCTGGGTTCAAATTGCAGCTCTGCCCCTTACTACCTGTGTACCTTTGGGGAAGTCACTTCTCTCTGGGTTTTCAGTCTCCTCATCTGTGAAATGAGGGGTGGTGGTGGAGGAGATGATCTCAAACTCTAAGATCCTGTAAGCCACTGAAAAAAGAAGCCTTACAAATCCCCTTTCTTGCTAAATTTACTTACCTTCCATGCACTGCGATAGCTGCTACACCCGTCCTCTCTATTCGCTTTACAAGATTCAATGTGTCCTCAAGCTGAGAAAATGACCAAGAAAGGACATGTTACTCAATTTTATGGGAACTGGATTACTGTCATCTAGTTAACTCACAAAGGGATCTCACATCTTTTTTATCTATTGCTCTTGCCCCCAATTCAATTCAATAAAGGCTTACTAAAAAATAAAATAAAAATTTATTAAACATTCACTATGGTCCAAACACTGTGATACAAAAAAAAAGGGAAATGACAGTCCCTGCCATCAACGAGCTTACCATCTAATCATCTCATTCTGCTGTTCCCATTTTCCCCCATAACCCCCAGCTTTGTTATGGATTGATGAGCTCTTTCACTTATTTGCCTAGCCCTTGCCCTTCTGTCTTAAGAGTTGTTACTGGGACAGAAAATAATAGTTAAAAAAAAAAGGAATGCAATGAACTGAATTTACCGATGGCAGGATCCGAATCTTGCAGGTTACTGGTTTGCAGATCCCTTTAACCAGAGTACTCAGAATCTACAGGGAGGGGGAAAAAACAGAGGCATTTGTGGCAGTAACTCTTATGTGTTAATTCCTTAAATAAGAACAGCAAGTTGTCATATACATTGTTTAAGATGTAACGCTAAGACCTACATATCCCCACACCATAGATGAATGTGTGTGTAAGAGAGAGACAGAGACAGAGACAGAGAGAGACAGAGACAGAGATAGAGACAGAGACAGAGACAGAGAGTGGAAGAAGCTCTGCCCTTGAGTCACAAGGCTTAAGTTAAAATGTTGGCTCTGGTTAATTCCTTCCTAGGTGTCTCCAAGTAAGTGACTCAACATCATTGACCCTAAAACTCCCTTCCAGCTCTAAATTTTAAGAGGCAGGTAACTGAACCACCTTTTGGAACACCTTTTAGAGTATATAAAGATGACTGTGAGATGAAGGTCCTGGAGTAGTTTTAGAGAGCAGGCCTTACTGACATCTCAGCTTCTCAATCCAGGCCCTTTCTATAGACAGCTTTTTGGATTTCCCTATTCTATTGCTTTAACTAACTTACTGGAACAAACTCTCACTGGACATCTTCAGGAATGCCTATGTTCCAGTGCCTGCCTCCTTATACAGTTGGCTCTTGCCCCAGAGGCTGACATTGTGTCCTCACTTATTGGACAACTCTATCATCTCATCAGTGAAGTCCACCCAGGCTGGCTTTCCTGGTCTGTTTTGGTCTAGGCCCCCCAAGGACCCCAACCAAAGCACCAGAGGCATTCCTCTGTTCTTGCTCACAGTTTAGCATGTACCATATCCATCTTTCACCCCTTGCTTCTGCTTGGCTCACCTCCTCTTCTGCTCATATATTGTCTTCGATGTCTTGTATGCCCAAGGTGGTATTGTTAATGTGCTGCCCCCAATTTATCTCCATCATCATCGTCCCTAGCATTTATGTAGCATTTTAAGGTTTGCAAAGGATAAAGGATCTTTACAAAGATCATCTCGTATGATCCTGACAAGTTCCTTGTGAGGTAGATGCTATTATCATCCTAATTTCACAAATGAGGAAAGAGGTCGGGGAGGTTATATGACTTGCCTAGTGTTAAGGGTAAATTTTAGGGTTGAGACTGAATATGTTATTTAGTGGTTGCCAGGGATTTAAATTCTAAATCCCAATGAAATACTCAAGTCATAATGGAATTTTATGGTGGTTTATTTACAATAGAAGGAAGAAATTAAGAATGAGGGAGAAAGAGAAAAAAGGGAAGAATTGCTCTGGCTTGGCCTGAGTCAGGGGTAGTTCATAGGCCTCAGCCAAGGGGACTTCCCAGAAGATTAAATCTAACTTGGCTTCCAGCCACAAGACCCCCTCCAAGATGAGGGACCTCCTTGGAGGCTGGTGCCTTCAGAAGGGTCAAGGGAAAGGGAAGTCAGCCTTAACACTCACCACGTGGTCACCTAAGGGAAGCAGTCTCAGGACCCATGCTCCACCAAGTCAAGTTCTACCATCAAAGACCACAAAAGCCCCTCCATAGGAAGTGACACAAAATATAAAGGCAGTTCTTTACATCACTTCCTGTGTCTCACATGTACCAATGGTGGCTTACACTTGGCTTAGGACAGCCAGGGGGTCAGTCAGTTGTTTCTGATTTGTCACTTGCTAGCACACACAGGTCTCAGACCATCCTCTCCCACACTTAATCCTTAAATGGGGGTGTATATATTCTTGGCTGCTAAAATTCTAAAGACTAAGCAGGGTGGAGTAAATCTAAAATTCACACTAGAGTTAGACAGCTAGTTCCTAAGGTCAGATTTGAACTCAGGTTTTCCTGAATCCAGGTCCTGTGCCCTACCCTTCATGCCACCAGCTATCACATCATCTTTTCACAGTCCTTTGAGTCTCTTGTTATTTTGATTCTTCAGTTTCAGCTTCTAGGTGGTACAGTGAATAGAGCATTGGGATTTGGGGTTAGGAAGACCTGAATTCTGTGTAGATTAGATTGAGCTATCTCCTAATTGTAATAATGAAGATACTTCGCTCTTCCTTTATTGTGAAGATTGAATTGTAATCCACAATCTGTTTTTAGATTTTAATCTACAAAAAGGTGGTAACTCAATATTTAAAGTAGAGCTACCCATTTTAACTACAAAAACGGTGTTAAGTAACTACAAAAGGTGAACTAACCAA
Source organism: Monodelphis domestica (assembly GCF_027887165.1). Classification (NCBI taxonomy): domain Eukaryota; kingdom Metazoa; phylum Chordata; class Mammalia; order Didelphimorphia; family Didelphidae; genus Monodelphis; species Monodelphis domestica. The sequence continues at coordinate 696,127,226 of NC_077227.1, read as the reverse complement.
AAACGGTATAATCTAACCAAAGAAGGTGTGAACTAAAGAGTAGGCAGTCCTGGAGAAAAGCATCTGCTGTGATTGGTAGACGTGAAATTTAGGGGAGGTGACACAAGAGAAAAAAATCTTTAAAAGAGGACCAGAGGCCAGAAGAGGATATTTGATTCAAGAAGATCGAAGAGCTCTCTGACTCGAAGGAGAGACTGGAAGACAGACACTTGAGGAGTGACCAGAAGACAGACACCCATACTTCTTTCATTTTAGATGGTCACGGTTGGTGAGTGAAAGGCTGACTTAGTGGCCCTGCCTTTCTTGGAGGTCTGAACCTCCAAGAAAGGCCCATCATCTTGAGACTTTTTCCCCTGGTGGGGGCTTAGAAATTCTAACTGATATCAAAAGAAGCCAGATCTCTCTCTCTTTCTCTCTCTTCCTTAATATCTTCCCTCTATTGTAAATAAACTACCATAAATTCCATTTACTTTAGTAATTCATTTTGGGATTTAGAAATTAAATCCCTGGCGACCACCTATATAAATTCAGAGTCCAACCACAATTAATTTTAACAATTCAAATTAGGCCTCATACACTGACTAGCTTGTGTGATCTTGGATAAATCACACTTAACCAGTCTGCCTCAATTTCCTTATCTGTAAAATGGAGATAAGGACACTTATCTCACCAAGTTGTTGTGAGAATTAAATTTGATAGGCATTTAAAAAGCATTTTGCACACCCTAAAGTATCAGATAAAAGCTAGTTGTTGTTATTATTGTTACTAATACTTCACTTGTGGCTTATAGTCTCTAAGAGCTGCCTAGGGTATTAAGGGGTTGGGTGATGGGTCCTGGTCACAGAGGCAGGGCTTGACTTGGGTCTATCTATTATACCAGGCTGCCTCCCTATGAGATGATATCATTGTTACCTCCCTAGCAGTGCGATGAAACCAAAGGTAGATCTGAGACTTCTATCTAAGAATAGTAATAGATCTCCACACTAGCAATGAACTTAAGCAGGAAACTTCTCAAAGTCACCTAACCTCCCCCATGCACACAGGGAAAGGTTATTGGGGAGGGGGGAGGAGGAGCAGAACCTGGCTACAAATCTTGTCCAAGTTGGGAACAGACAGTGGGTTATGAGACTGCTTTTATGTAATTTTAGAATCCTAATGAAGTTATTAGAAAGATGTTACAGTCTAGTCTATGAAAGTGTGAATTACTCACCTTCTCAATTTTGTCAGGGTCAGACAGAAGTGCTACTCCCATTCCTCCCTTAAGAAAGAGCGCACGAGAAAAGATCTATGAGAACAAATAAACCTTCTAGCTCTCAGAATCATTCTTTACACCTGCAAGGGGCCTGCTTTTGAGAGACTCCAGCTATTATGAGGGATCAGCTTTATTCTTCAGGAATAATTTCTCCACATGTGGAAGAAAAGCAACAGTCATTTTAGGGATAAAGATATAGGGGGCTTGGAAGGCCCCAATCCTATAGTAAGTAAGGAACAGCAATAAAAACAAATGGAAGGCCTGGCTGATTTTCAGTTTGCCAATTATATCTAGTCCCTTCTCCCTTACTTACCCAAAATATCCTAAATCTAAGGTTTTATAGTCTCTCTCCCTTTCCTCTCTTCTCTATGACATCAAATCTAATTCAAACTCCACTAATGGAGGCCATTAGCCCCATAAAGGATCTAAAATAGTGTGAAAACCAATGACTCACCTCATGGGTTGCCATATAACAGTAGTAAGGGGGAGTTGGGGGCAGGGAATTAGAGCAGTAATTATTTTAACATGTGTGCCAAGTATTAATGAATGCCCATGGGAAACATTCAAAAAATTTATTTTACATAATTACTGTTTAATTTTATGTTTGAGGAAGCCAGATTAAACATCTGAGGGATAATTAAACCTGTAACGGCTCCGTCAGGCTGTGCCTGAGGTGCTGGATGCATCCTGAGTGACTCTTTGCAGCTGAGACCTTAACATTGTGACGGGGACAGATACAAAGAACTGGAAGCTGGAAGACCTCCCAACAGTTCTCAGAAGGAACATCATTCTTCACTCAATAGCAATAGCTAACCCTGATAGAGCACTTTCAAGCTTTATATACATTATCTCAATGAAGCTGCAAAACAACCCATTTTTGTTTCTTTATAAATGAGGAAACTGAGGCTCAGAGAAGACACATGTGGCTTGAGGCCACATCCAAGGCAAGCTGTCCAGGCTATTTGCCTTCCCTATGATGCTGCACCAGGAACTGGCAGACCACATCCAGCCTGATACTTAGTTTAGGATGGCTTGTGAGCTGAGAAGGCCTTTTCTACTTTATGCATTTTAAAATGTAAAAAAAAAAATCATTTCAGGGCTCTAATTAAAACAGGTGACAGACTGGGTTTGGTTATTAGGCTGTACATAGTTTGTCAACCTTTTTGCTTCATAACCCACTCTAGAAACAGAAAATGGTAGAAGCTCTTAGAAGACAAATTAAAAAAAAATGAATTCAAATTTACACTGGTAGGGTAAAGACTTTTGGATTCTAGCAGCAACTATTAAGTTGTAAAAAGCAGTACCACATTATTTTTCCTATGTCCAAACGACTTTGCCTCATGGCCCCTTGCATAGGTGGTCAAAGAAGGGGCATAAAGCCACTTAAAGCTGACTTGGGGGATTGGGTATGGAGTTGGGAGGACCTCAGACACTTCCTAGCTGTGTGACTCTGGGCAAATCACTTAATTTCTTCTGCCTAGTCCTTGCCTTTCAGTCTCAGAGATGTCACTAGGACAGAAAGCAAGGGTTTTAAGAAGAATATACTTAGAGGGTTGTGCAGCCCAGAAGGTGATAAATATTTGCTGCAGTAAACTGAAAGCAAAACTTCCTATTCCTCTGGAGCTGAGACTACAGAACAACATATTCTGTTGCAGCCAGACCCTTGAATGTTTTAGAATGACTTTCCAGCTCTTCCCTGAGCTCATTTTTAAGGGCAAAATCTTCTCTGTTACCTCCCCTAAGTCCTTACATCTACCAATCACTGTAGATGTTTCTAAAGGACCGCCCATTTTGAATTCACAGCTGAGTAGTTTTAATCTCTTTAGTAAGAGAGAAAAAAAAAATGCTGCTGTGTTGACAAATTTCATTAGAAAAAACCTCTGAATAAGTTATCACCCTTTAAGGTTTAAGTAGTTTACAAGTTGCCCCACCTTTATAGGTACTTAGTATCCTACTGTATCAATTCTAAAACAGTCATGACTCAAAAGAACTTCCTGTCCCTTCCATAAGCATGGATCAAAGTACTTTTCATTGTTCTCAAGGAGCTCTCTGTCCTAAAGCAGTCCTAAGTAGGGTGGAGTAGGGATATTCCCAAGGCAAGGAGCCCCCACACTCAAGAAGAGTTCTCACCATCTGCTAGGGAAATTTTTTAAAGTAGAAGATTCCCCAATGGGGGAAACCCCTAACATTCATAAGTCTGAGAAATTTTGAGGTTTACACCCTCCTATCAATCAGGACTATTTTTTTTTCAGTACTATTTTTGACTATTTTTTGACATTTTGACCATCCTTTCAAAGATGAAAACAGATTAGATGATGATTGAACCCATGGTTTTCAATAAAGAAAATACATGTGTAAATTTATTAAATACACAATACAAATACAAAAATTACACACTCTCTCTCTCACATACACACACACTGACACATCATTCTGCATTCTAAAGTAAAAGGAAATATCAGCTTACCTTGGTGGAATATTCTTTTGGACAACCCATATTAACATCAATACCAGCTACATCATTCTCTCTAAGAAAAAGAAATAGAAGGAATAAATATTTAATTCAAAGAAGGAAAAAAGCTTATGTAAGAAAGAGCAAAGGTTAATTAAGTAATGATAATTAGAGACATAGCACATGGGATAGGTGCTGGGCTTGGAATGCAAAAGACCTGAGTTCAAATCTTAAGTCACTTAACTCCATCTGCCTCTGTTTCCTCATCTGTCAAATGAGCTGGAGAAGGAAAGGTATACCACTCCATTATCCTTGCCAAGAAAATCCCAAAATGGGGTCACAGAGAATCAGACACATCTGAGAAATGACTAAACAAATGAAGTGCCATCTTTAGGAGTTACTATAGCTGGAAAACCCAAATGTCCCTAATGGTGAGGAACCTCTGTGTCTAACTTGGCTGCTCTGTCTTCTGAGAAGCCACAAACACTGCTTTTTAGAAGTCTCAAAGTGAAGCCTTCCCAGCTGCAGAAGACTTGCGGGGGGGGGGGGGGGGGGGGAGGGGGTAGACCCTTCTGACAGCCTCACAGAGTCACCTCTACACCCCACTGAAGGCCTGGAGGAGGCTCAAATTCAGAGTGTTTTCCCCACAACAACCTCCTGAGTTAGGTGGTGCCAAGGATGCCTAACTTCATTATAGAGAGGGAAACTGAGGTTCTGAGAAGGTAAATGATTTGTCCATGGTCCCACAGCTAGGAAATGTCGGATCTGGTGGTCTTTCCACAATGCAAAGGGGGGTAGAAAGCAGGTTCTCCTACCCAGTGTCATGCATATAAACAGCAGATACTCTATGAGTTCAGAAATAGCAGATGTTGAAGTATGACCCAACTTAGGAAGGGATCCACAAATCTACATTTCATTCAGTTTGCAAACAGCCAATTGGATATTGCTGTGCCTATGACTCAAAGACTGCCTCAAACTGGTATCTTTGAGGAGACAGGTTTGGAAATTTGGCCTCATCCTAACAAGGCTTGTCTACCTCTGGGCTTTGTAGGGGCACCTCAGGTGCGTGGATTTCCCCAGGCCAAGGCCTTTAAACTTACTAGAAGGAACAAGGGAGATGAGAAGGGAAAGGGCCCACTCTGGGTGGGTGCTGCTGGGTGACGTTTGGAACACCCATTAAGCAGGATCATTCCCAACACAGGGTAAAGAAACAGCTAATGCTTCTGGGCCGCCCACCCGAAAGGCAATGCAGAGCTTCAGGTAGAACTTACACCAGCTTGGCCACAGCGAGGGCTCTCTCAGCATCTGCAGATCCCTGGGGACACAAAAGGAGACGTTCATAACCAGGTGCAGCAGAGGCAGGAGTCTGGCTGCTGTTCTCTCCCAGAAGGATACTAGCACCAGATTCATTAGCTGTTGTTGAAAATACTGAGAACGTTTGAAAATTGGAGGGTTAAGCTGATGAAGATGCTTTTTAATGTTGGAAGGGTCTTTAGGAAATGCTTTTGAAAAAATACCAAGAAATGTTCAGATCAGAGAACCAAGAGAAGATCATAAACTCAGAACTGGAGGAGCCTTCAAGAGCATTCAGCCTCACCCACCACTCAACTTTCTCTGAGACCCAAAGAGACTTAACAATGTGGGCAAGGTGCCCAAGGTCACCCAGGGAGAAAGTGGCAAACCCATGAAATGCCCCCAGGTCCTCAGACTCCAAACCCAGGGGCCTTTCCCTTGTACCATACTACCTCCCAGAAGCAGAAAAAGGAAAAGAAATTTTCTCCCCCCAAACTCACCTTTCAAAAGAGGGGGAAATCTTTGGGAAATACTTTTTGGAAAAACCTAATTCCAGTCCAAAGAAACAGTTTTAGAAGATACTGATATGAAAGCCTGGGAGTGAGTAACAAGAAGTATCAGGCACTAAAGATAAATAATTCATGCTAAACAGTTGGATTATTCCTTTTAAGTATACAAAAATAAAGGGGAAAATATACCAGATTATTTCTTGGCTCAAATAAAATTCACTATAATACATATTTATAATTCTTTTTTTTTTTAACCCTTACCTTCCATCTTGGAGTCAATACTATGTATTGGCTGCAAGGCAGAAGAATGGTAAGGGCTAGGCAATGGGGGGTCAAGTGACTTGCCCAGGGTCACACAGCTGGTAAGTGGCTGAGGCCAGATTTGAACCTAGGCATATTTATAATTCTTAGAAAAACTCTATAGCTCATTTCTCAAGGGACCAGAATGGGGTCACCATAGAATAATTAATAACAGTAATGATGATGATAATGAAAACAACATTAGGTTGCATTTATATAGCACTTTTAGAATCTATAAAGTGCTTTACATATATTATCTCAGGTGATCATAAGAGAAGGGCAGGGTACCAACCAATGAAGCAAACTTTGGAAATAATAGACTTGCTGTCAAAGGTGTGAAAGTCATGTTCAGAATGTGGGTCAGCAGGAGCATCTAACAAGCAAGACAAAAACCAGGGAAGGGAAGCAACTGGGCTCTGTCGAGGTAGGGCCTTTGGTCTCTCACCATCTGAAAGACAACCTTGTTCCGCTCTCTTTCACAGGTACGGAAAATGATTCTCTCATTGGGAGCTACAAAGTCAATGGTATCCAGCACTTCTGTGTGGAAAAAAAGAAAAAAAATAGCAAAGAGGAATGCAATTTCAAAGGAAGAACAACTTTAGCCCCATGCCTGCCATCATAGTAGGCAATTAAAAATGTTTACTGATTACTAGAACTTATAGACTATCTTTTCCTGTTGGCTATTCTGAACCACTGAAGCAGAAGGATCTTTTGGCAGGGAAAGATTGGTCGCTCAAGTAAATTATCTCACAGCTGGTTTCCTCACCTGTCCAGTGAGGGAGTGGGACTAGATGACCTTTAAGGTCTTTTCTAGAACTAAAATTCTATGATACTATGGAAAAACTTATTTTATGTGAATCTGCCTCTCAGATTCTATACAGAGAGGTAGAAAGCACAAATTTCAAGAACAGAAACATCTCATTGACTCAGCACTACATATAACTAGGTCTACATGTGAGAATTTTCCAGAAAATCCTACTCGGGGTCCACAGTGACCTCCAAACCCTTGACCCCACAATTCTCTCTCAGGCCATCTCCCCAACACTAGTCACTCTCACACTTGAACCATTTCAACTCTATACCTAAATCCCTACCTGCTTGGTATATGATTGATTACACCCAGCCAAGTTTCCACATCAGATCACACCTGTCATTTGCCACCTTCACTCCTACATTCCTTTATACTTTGTTAAACAAAAAAGAATCACACAACCAGTCTGCCTGGGTCCACTACAAATTGATGTTACACAGCCTCCACTGGGTCCTCACTGCTGCTGGGCACCCCTACTCTACCTCTCTTATCAGCTCTCTACCCCGTGCTTCCCTACAGCTCTTCCAAACTTTTTCATCCCTCCTAAAACCAGTCAAGGGCTACCCCTCCCCTGACTCTCCCAGCTGAGAACTTTGCCCCCTATTTTACAGAAAAGACAGAGGCCATTCTCTATGAACTCCATCTTCTCCATCTGCTGTCACTCAGGTGCCTTCTGCCACCCTTTCCTCCTTCACATCCCTGTCTCACTCCTTACCCAGGTTAACCCATCCACTTGTTCCAGAGATCTCATTCCATCCCATCTCCTCCAACTGTCAGTCCTCTCTTCCATCCTTGCTCTTTTGCTGATTTTCAGTCTTTCCCAATGGCTCTTTCCTTACTGCTTACAATGCTTGGTCATGTTCCTCCAAGAGAAAAAATGAACCCACCTCTTACCTGATCCATCCTGATAATTATAATAGGCACCTCCATTTTCACTCTCTCTCTCTCTCTCTCTCTCTCTCTCTCTCTCTCTCTCTCTCTCTCTCTCTCAAACCCTTACTTTCTGTCTTAGAATTGATACTAAGTATCAGCACCAAGGCAGAAGAGCAGTCAGGGCTAGGCAATAGGGGATAAGCAATTTGTCCAGGGTCCCACTGCTAGAAAGAGTCTGATGTCACAATGAAACCAAGAGCTCCTGGCTCTAGGATCAGCTCTCTATCCACTAAGCCACCTAGCTACCCCTCTCATTCACCTCTTCTTTTTAAAAAATTTATTGATTTTTTTCAGTTACATGTAGAAACAATTGTTGACAATTGTTTTCTGACATTTCAGGATTCAGATTTCCAACTCTTCTGCTATTCCTGCCCCCTATCCCCATGGTAAATAGACCAAAAGAGGTTAAATCAGCATTTTCATGTAACACATATTTCAGTACTGCTTGTCATGATAGAGGACAATCACACAAACAAAAATCTCATGAAGAAAATAAAATGGAAGCTGTCATGCTCTGTTCTGATTCAGACTCCAACAGTTCCTTCTTTGGCCGTGGAGAGCATTTTCATCATGTGGTTATCTTGGAGACTGGCTGCTGATAAAGCTTTAGTCCTTCACAGCTGACCATCATATACTATTTCTATTATTCTTATTCTTATTTCACTTTGAGCAAGTTCATAGAAGTCTTCCCATTTTTTTTTTAAACCCTTACCTTCGGGATTGGAATCAATACTGGGTATTGGTTCTAAGGCAGAAGAGTGGTAAGGGCTAGGCAATGGGGGACGTATCTGAGGCCAGATTTGAACCTAGGACTTCCTGTCTCTAGGGCTGGCTATCAATCCAGAGCCACCCAGCTGCCCCCTTTCCATGTTTATAAAGCACTTGTTTCTATATATTTATTTGTTTTTTCTCCCATGACCATGAATTCCTTGAGGGAAGGAACTCTTGTTTCTTTTTGTATCCCCAGTCCTTGGCAAAGTGCCTGGCAAATAGAAGTAGCTTAATAAATGTTTAGTGATTGATAACTGAAACTTGTCCCAGTAACACTGGTAACTATTAGTGTTGTAGTGCTATCATTATAATAATTCTATTAGAGGAAGGAAGGCTCTGAAGACCTGTGGCACTTACTAGGAATGTGTTTCTGGGAAGCACTGAAAACAGGTTGCATTTGGAGTCAGAGGACCTGGGGTTTTGCTGTTTACTGTTTGTATGACCTTGGATAAGTCCAGTGCTTAGCATCATAATGACTGGCACACAGGAGGCACTTAATAAATGTTTATTCATTGATTTGATTTCACTTCTCTGAGTCTCAGGTTCCTCCTCCTAAAAATGAAGTGGTTGGAAGAGGTATGTGTAGGCTCTCAATCAGTGTCAGGTCAGGTCTCCAGGGTTTATGCACCAAGCAGAGACAATTCTGAACTAAGAAGGTAGAGGGAATTACCATGCCAGGAATCCTCTCCTCTATATGTGGCCAATAATACTATCAATCACATTTTAACCATTTCTGATGATTCAGATCTTTTCTGATCATCATTATCAATACTGATCATTGTACATGCCCAGAGGACATCTTATGTTGATTCTTTGGAAGGAAAAAAAATGGACTCCAGTGGGTTTTAGTTCAAATTAGGACCCAAGAATCACATGTACTTAAAACAATGGCTTGAAGGATTTGTTCCTGTTAGTTGTTTTTTTTGTTTATTCTGGCATTCTTCCATTAAAAATTTTTTTTTTTTAAAGCAAGCGTCTGGAAACTTTTTTCCTTCTGTCTTAAGGAGTTTCTTTCTCTGTTTCCACAATATATTAAAACTCTAAGAACTTCCAACTTCTCATCTTCACTGATAATTTAGGTATAATTAGTTATGGTTTTCTCCCATGTCACTCATTCAGATTCTGGCTCCCTGGTAGAAGCTGCTTCTTACTTGAATTGAATTAACTTTGTACAGGCTTTCCCTCCTTCCTCACCTCTTACTCATTGGATCTCCCTCTAGAGGCTTCTTCCTAAGTTGTTAGTGCTGTGTCCCCCTCTCCTGCTTTATATTTATTTTGCAAATATCCTGTATTTACTCATTTGTGAAAATATTGATATACTGCCATGTGCTCTTTCCAAAGTCACCAACAAATTCCTCTTCTTGGGATCCAAAGTCCTTCATACCTGACTTCCTTCTATCTTTCCAGACTTCTTACATCTTATTCCCCAACACAAACTCTTCAATCCTGTGACACTGGCCTCTTTCCTGGCTAAGGCACAAACATCTCTTGGCTCTGGGCCAACTTTCTCTAGTTGTTCCCTATGCCTAAAATGCTCTTTTCCTTCTCAACTCTGCTTACTGACCTCCTTAGTTTCAAGTCCCAGCTAGAATCCTACAGGAAACCTTCCCTAACCCTGTGGAAAGCTATCACCCCTGCTGTCTGACAGAGTCACAGTCTGGAGAAACGGAGGCTGCAAAGCAGCCCCCAGAAAATGAGGCTCCCACTGATCCCCCTCTGTGACTTCTCTCTCTTTAACTTCCCTCATTAATAGATGATTATTATTCTCTCTCCAACACAAAAGAAATGATATAAGAGCAAAGACTTATTTATAGAATAAATATATATCCCACCTTAATCCCTCCAGATTATTACCCTAAAAGATTACATTCACAGAATTAAAACATAAATATCATTACCCCCCCTCCTTTCCCTTTCCACAGAGTTACATTCACTCCCATTACAAGCCAGGCAAGCCAAGAACATCAATCACCTTCAAGACATACTCCACTGCAATCCAGGCAATATTGCCAGGTGCTTTAAAGTAACACAAGAAAAATGTGACTTGGAAATTGAGGAAAACCCCCAAATCTGGTCTGTCATTAAATTGCCTTCTAACCATGTACCTAGCTACAAAATGTCTTGTTACCCATCTCCTAAGTAATTGTGATTGATTGTGAAAGCTGACCAAAAGTAACTATGATTCTCCTAGGTCAGGGAGAACTAACCTCTAGATCATTCTGTTTATGTCATTCATCTATAGCAACAACGTTTTGTTGACTATCTCCTTCAGCTACACGTCTGTTGTTAAATTCTATGGAAACATATATGTAGAAAATGGATTGTGTGTCAAAGAAGTATGTAATCACTAACCAATATAATAAACGAGCCTCCATGCTATGGCAGAATGCTATGTGATGCCTACACATGTGGGACTAAACACATAGCGCTTCTCACCCCCATTACTTGACTGGATTGTCACACTTAGACGGAGTAAGCTTTCACCCTCAGAGAGACCGCTGGATGGATCTCGAAATAACCCGTCTTAATGCTAGTGCCTTCCCTTTACTAATTTTTCCTAAGCAGCATAGCTTGTTTGTCTCTCTGCCCCTTTAGATTGTGAGCTCCTTACATTGGCTGTGTTCAACAAATGATTATTGACTGACTGATTCAAGGAAGCTCTTTAAGGTCAGGGACGAGCTCCTTTTTGTAATTGCATCCCCAGCATGTACTACACTGGAGTGGTGCTCAATCAATGCTTGTTGAACCACTGATTCATCCCTGGAATGTTCTCCTCCCGCCCCCCCCCCCCCCCCCCCCCAAATCTCTTCCTTTACGGCTCAGCTCAGGTAATACTTGCTCTGCTTGGCCTTTCCTAATTCCCTCAGATAATAGTGCTTCTCCCTTTACTCAATTCTTTGTAGCTGTTCACAATCTGATCTGGACTGCAGACTTTCCAAGCCCGATTTCACACTATCCCACACCAGACATTCTACCCTCCAGGGCCCTCTCACTTTTCTCTATCTTTATTTAGGCTGTCCTGTATGCTGAGAATGTCCTCTCTTCCCTTTTGCCTGTTGAATTCTTGCCCATCCTTTAAAGTCTAACTCCAATCATTACATAAATATCACAGATACAGAGAGTTCTGGCTAAAGTCAACCACAGGCAAGAACAATTAGAAAGGAGCTCCTGTGGGGGGGACTGTGCACCATTCATCTTTATATCCCACACAGCATGTAACATAGTGTCTTGTACATCATGAGTTTTCAAAAAATGTAATGAATGTTATATGGCTTTGTTTAGCCTCCTATTGAGAAGCTTAATAGTTTAAGTAGAAGGGTTTTTGCCTTGATTAGAGCTATTTATATAACAATGCCTCTCCTAAAAAAGTTTATATAAAAATGTTTTTAACAAACAGAAACAGTTGTTAATGAAAATCTATGATGGGCTTTTTATAACAACCACCCCTAGTTATCTATTTTGTGAATTACAGTTTTTGTATGTTGAATATCCTTAAAATAAGGCATAGTTTTAAATGAAAAAAAAAGTTTCCTATGCCACAAGGATGGGTACATGATGCTAATCAAGGTAGAAACCTCAAACTGGGTAACTAACTTGTCAATAAGCTATAAACAGATCATTCTTTTTTTTTTCCCTCTCTTTTTTTAAAAAAGCTCTTGCCTACTGTCTTAATATTAATTCTAAGACAGAAAAGCTGGCAAGGGTTGGGTAATCAAGGTTAAGTGACTTGCTCAGGATCACATAGCTAGGAAGTATATGAGGCCAGATGTGATCTTAGATCCTTCCCACCCCAGGCCTGGTGTTCTATCCAATGTGCTACCTAGGTGCTCCACAGACCAAAATTCTATAAAATGTATCCCTATTTTAGCCATGAAACAGTGCTTCCTAAAATATGTAAATCTACAAATGAAAGATGTCTCCGGTATTTTGTATATTTATCAACATCTTAAGAAATCAGATTGCTCCTACAGAAATTTAAAATACAAAAGCAAAACTGAAAAAGTCTTCTATTAGTAAACACAATGCGAGTCTGCTGGCCATTCCCACAAAGAAGCCGGCATTTATTAGGGAAGAGTAAAGGAATAAATATTTATAAAGAACTAACTATGTGTCAGGAATTTTGCTACGTGCTTTACAATTATTACCTCATTCAAGCCTCACAATAAACCTAGGGGGTAGATACTATTATTATCCCCATTTTACAGATGAGGAAACAGGCAAAAAAGAGGTGAAATGAATGGACTAGGGTCACATAGCTAGCTAGTAAGTGTTAGGAGCTGGATTTTAGCTTAGGCATTCCTGCCTCTAGGCACTACCTCAAAATCATTCCCAAGGGAAAGAAAGAACAGAAGGCAATTTAAAACTGGCCAGCACTAACTGAATATGAAACAGAAAACATCCCAAACAAGAGCCAGAGAGGAACTCTGTGCTTACCATTGACAACTCTCTTGCACTGAAGCATCTTAATGTCAATCAGCTCCTGTCAAGAAAGGAAAGCATATTAAGTTAGTCCTAGGAAGGCAGAGCTCTCAGACTCAATGGGATGCTTCCAGGTATCCCTAGAGTAGTGCCTCTGCCTATGACAACCCAATTATCCCTTCCACATCATGACTTTCCCCGTCTTAGTTCAGCATAAGAAATTAAATGGCCATTTGGGGAGAGTTTTGTGGAAATCACAGATACCACAGAAAAAGTTTAGAAACTTAGAAATGCATACTCAGCCAAAATTCACAATAGGGTACCATAAGCATTCTATAAAAGAAGAAAAAATTCAGACTTCTTCTCTGGTATGGAGGACTAAAAAATTTGATGAGCATTTTCCAGATGGTGGAGTCCTTTGCCCCTCACCCTGGAGATGTGAAAAGGACAACTATACTTGAAGTAGGGTATTGGAGCTGATGGCACCAAGACCCATAATCTCTTCCTGAATCCTCTGCATTGTTCAGCCCCCAGATGGTATTGTGTGCTAAGTTCTGGATGCCACATTTTAGAAATGACATTCAGTCTGGGGCATGGACAGCCACAGAAAGGTGACCATACCCTGTCAGGGTCCTTTAAGAGAAGTGCAGATCTTTATCATGAAGAAGATAAGGTGGTGGGCTCCCGGGCTCCCTTTGGCCATTTGGAAGTGAATGTTTCTGCTTTGTCCCAGAGGGAGGAAGAAGTACTAACTACAAGATGGAAATTAAGAGGATGAGGATTTTTTGCTCAATAAGGAAGAATTTAATAACCTGAGTTGTCTGAAAATGGTATGAGCTAATAAACTGGAGGAATTCCATGTGAATTGGAATGACCTCCAGGAATTGATGCAGAATGAAAGGAGCAGAACCAGGAGAACATTGTACAGAGACTGATACACTGTGGTACAATTGAATGTAATGGACTTCTCCATTAGTGGCAATGCAGTGATCCTGAACAATTTGGAGGGATCTATGAGAAAAAAACATTATCCACATCTAGAGGAAAAACTGTGGGAGTAGAAACACAGAAGAAAAACAACTGCTTGATTACATGGGTTGAGGGGATATGATTGGGGATGTAGACTCTAAATGAACATCCTAGTGCAAACACCAACAACATGGAAATAAGTTCTGATCAAGGACACATGTAATACCCAGTGGAATTGCGCATCTACTATGGGAAGGGTTGGAGGAGGGGAGGAAGGGAAAGAATATGATTCTTGTAACCAAGGAATAATGTTCTAAATTGACTAAATAAAAATAATAAAATAAAAAAAAAGACTTCCTCAAAAAAATGGTATGAGTTGTTTGTAGAGAAGGAAGGGCAGTGAATTCCTTTTCAAGCTTTAAAGCCATTCCCTCCTTGGGGATCTTGTTGCAGAGATTCATGGTTCTCAGGGGTTGGACTAGATGATCTCTGAGGCCCCTTCCTACTCTAAGGTTCCAAGAAATATAAAAATGAGTTGGTCCAATTTAGCAACCCTCAATTTAGGGAGAAATCTGTGGCACAAATCCAAGAATCCTGGGTTGAATGTTTCTGGTTCCATCAATAAGGAAGCCCATGGTATCCTTCATTCTAACTGGCAGAGAAGTCTGGTAAGCTACAGCAGATGCAAATTCATCATGTTTTGTTTTGAAACATGCCATCTTGGGTGCCGCCTGCTTTGTTGTGTATGTTTTAGTTAATATCTCAGTTTTTTCTTCACATGCTTTTGAGCATAAACAATATACTATAAAATGAAAAAGAATGCCATATGCTCCCAAAGAAGTTTCTAACAAGTCTGAATAACCCCTTCTCTCTTCCTTGCTACTTGTCTATCCTTTTCATCTAAACTTTTTTTCCTGAAAAACACTGTGCACACACAAGGTGGGGGCACAAATCACAAAAATATCCTGTCCTGATCCAGCCATAGCACTGCTGGGTCTGTACCCCAAAGAGATAATGGACAAAAAGACTTGTACAAAAATATTCATAGCTGCGCTCTTTGTGGTGGCCAAAAAGTGGAAAATGAGGGGATGCCCATCAATTGGGGAATGGCTGAACAAATTGTGGTATATGTTGGTGATGGAATACTATTGTGCTCAAAGGAACAATAAAGTGGAGGAATTCCATGTGAACTGGAACAACCTCCAGGAAGTGATGCAGAGCGAGAGGAGCAGAACCAGGAGAACATTGTACACAGAGACAAACACACTGTGGTATAATCGAATATAATGGACTTCTCCATTAGTGGCGGTGTAATGTCCCTGCACAATCTGCAGGGATCAAGGAGAAAAAAAACACTATCCAAAAGCAGAGGACAAACTGAGGGAGTAGAAACACCAAGGAAAAGCAACTGCCTGACTACAATGGCTGAGGGGACATGACAGAGGAAAGACTCTGAGCGAACACTCTGATGCAAATACTAACAACATGGCAATGGGTTCAAGTCAAGAACACATATGATACCAGTGGAATCACACGTCGGCCACGGGGGGTGGGAGGGAGGAAAAGAAAATGATCTTTGTCTTTAATGAAAAATGCATGGAAATGATCAAATAAAATACTATAAAATTAAAAAAAAATTAAAAAAAAAATATCCTGTCCAAATCCGGGCAGAGTTCAGGCAGCAAAATTAGTTGCATTAACTTTTGCCAATTATGTCACTTCCCTGCTCCACAAACTTCAATGACTCTCTCCTTTTGAGTGGATAAAACACAAACTCCTTAGCCTGGGAGGACCCTCCAAAACCTGGCTCCGATCTACCTTTCCAGCTTTATTTCACATTACCCCTGCCACACCTCAAACTCATCATGCTTTTATCTCACTTAAGCAAGTCATTTTCTTGTGCTTGGAATGCAATCCCCCCCATTGTTTTCCCATGGTAGTACTCCTATTCCTACAAAACTCAGAGTTTAGCTGCTATCTCCTCCATGAAACTTTCCTTGGTCACCTTGGCTGAAAGTATTTTCCTTCCTTTCTCAACTTTTTCTATAGCATTTTGTCTGGATTCTTTTAGGCTTGTCACCATGTCTATAGACACAATGTGAGTCCCTGGGGCATGTTTTCTTTGTACCTTTATCAGTGACCAGAGTGTTCAATGTGTAGATGCTGGACCAAGGTCTATGGAATTTAATCATTGGCTGACATCAATAATCATTCCAGCATTTTTGACAATCTATAACATCTTTCTTTTATAATAATTTCAATTGATGTTTTCTGTTTCTTACATCATCATAGTGTAATATCTTTTTTTAAACAATCAGTGGAACCAAGGATGATTTCAGAAAGAGTTGGAAAGACCTGCATAAACTGATGCAGATTGAAATAAGCAGAACTAGAAAAACATTGTGCACAGTAACAGCAATACTGTGGAATGATCAAATGTGAAAGATTTTGCTACTAACACCAATATGATGATCCAGAACAATTTTTAGGGACTTATGAAAAAGAATACTATCCACTTCCAGAGTTCCAGAGAAAGAACTTTTGGAGTAAGGTTGCAGATGGAAGCATATTATTTATCACTTGTTTGTTTAGGCATATGTTTTAGGGTTTTGGTTTTATTCATTTACCAAAATGAATAATATAGAAACATGTTTTGTGTGATAATACTGAATAAGCTGGACTGAATTGCTTGACAGCTCCGGGAGCAGGGAGGGAAGATGGGAGGGAGACAATTTGGATTATATAACTTCAGAAAACTCATGTGGAAATTTGTTATTAAAACAAACAAAACAAACAAACAAACAAATAAATAAATCAGTGGAACCAGGTAGTAGGAGACCATTCAGCTTGCCACTAAATAACTTAGTGTTGGGATCACCACCTCATTTCCTGTTCCTGTGCCTAACAAAGGAAGGTCTGGAGATGCAAGCAGATTCCCAGCTTTGTTAAAGAAAAAGAAAGAAATGGATCCAAGGACAATCTTGGAGAATTCTTGTAGGGTCTTCTGGGTAACAATAACATTCATTAATGCCAGGAGTGACTCTGTGCTGCTGAGTCTATTCTACTTGATTTTATAAGACAGAAGCAGCATGGAGGAGGGAAGGAAACACTGGCCTTGGAGTCAGGCATCCCAGGGGAGGATGCTGGCTTAAGCACTCATTGACTAGCCATAGGGCTCTAGTCAACTTCTCTGAGCTCCAGTTTCCTCACATAAAATGAGGATAAAAGTGTGAAAATGAAACACAGACCCTTGTAACAATTTTGTGGAGCTAATATTATCTCCCTTTTATTAGAGATGAGGAATCAGAGACATGAAGAATTCCTTTAATAAAGTCCTACGGTAACTTCCTAAGTTGACCTGATCAAGAAGCTATGGAAAAAGCCCTAGTCCTGGTGTGGAATCAGAGATCATGGATTCAAATCCTGTTTCTATTATTTTGGTGCCCACATAATCCAGCAAAATCTCTTTGCCTTCCTAGGCCTCAGCTTTCTCTTTATGGAAGTGATGGTCTTGGAGATGATCTCCAAGTTCCCTTCCAGCTCAAAACCCTACCATCAGTTCCACCAGTTCTGATGGAGGTGGACATTCCATGCGGGCTCCTTCCACTAGAGGGTAGCACATCCCTTTCTTTGACAGCCACAGAGGGGAAAGACCAAGTTACTCCTCTCTTTTCTTTGAATGCAATCATTGTACTTTTTACTTTAGGCTAAATTATTTAGAGTCCTGGGCCTCAGATGCTCTATTTGTTATATTTATAAACCATTGTAACCTTCCCAAAGTATATGTTTTACAGTATCAAAGGTTCAAATTCAAGCTAAGCCTGGGGAAAGGGGATAGCAAGGGATAACAAAAATACAGTCAATAGCCAAATAAAATAAATCATAAAGATGAATGCCAGTGGCTTTCTAATTAAATACTGACTTCACAAATATTTCCTCATTTGATCCAAACACAACCTTCTGAAGTGGTGAGGGCAAATATTGCCTTTCCCTTAACAGATTAGAACATAAATTCTGTGACAATCACTTGCCCAGAGAGTTAAGCACCTTTCACACAGTAAGCTTTTGATAATATAATACAGCAAATATTAAGCACCTCCAGGCTACAAAGCACTATGGTGGCCAGTAGAAACATACAGATAGCTAAAATATACCAAGAAATAGGCCTGAAAAAGCAGGCTGTTGTCAAAGAGAAAATGGGGGAAGGGTTTCTAGGGGAGTCAGCCTTTAAAGAAGGAAGAGAAATTTTACAGGTGATAGGAGGGATAACTTGACCAAATGGACCAAATGACATCCATGTTCACGGGCAGTTCAGTGCCTAGTGTTGTTGGCACAGACAGTGAATGAAAACAAGAAAGTTTTGGAAGACAGAGTGGCAAGCTGGTTGTGGGGCTTGAAAGCCAGGCAGAAAAATGAAGTGGTTACTTCCATGGGTGAAAGATGATTCTGGACAGATTGGAGGGATAAATAAATGGAAGTATCTTAAGAGAAATGAAGACAACAGTTTAACAAATGTTGAAGTGAAGTGGCAGATGCTAGACTTGAACTCCTATACTCTTCTACTTTTTTCTCTCATCTCTTTTCTTCCCCATTCCCCCCTCCTTTGGTTCTTTCTTCTTCCTTCCTTCTCTCCCTCCCTTCTCTTTCTCTCTCTCTTTCTTTCTTTTCTTTCTTCAAAGAAAAGACTGGTGAGTTGGAACTCTACTCAACACTAGTGATCTGTATTTGATGGGATTTATTTCCATTCCTCAACTTCTTTTTTTTCTTCACCCAGCCCCTGGATCTCATGTTCTTACTTTCCTTTTCCTCTTTCAGATCTATTCTCTGAAGTTAGAGTTTGTTTTTGCTAATGTCTAATTGTTCCATAAATCTACTCTCTCTCTTCATCCCATCTTCCTTCTCCCTGTTTCCACCTGCTTCTTTTTTGGGTTGGATGCATTTCTCCTCTCAAATCTGCATGTGTAGGTATATACAGTATGCTTTTATCCCTCCTTTATCGGCTGAAACAAAAGTGATGTTCACATATAAACCTACTTCTCCTAACCCTTTCACTGTGTTTGCATAGTTCTTTCATGCACCTCAGATAGTAAGTTATCTCCTTCATTCCTCTTCCTTCTCTAGTATATTTTTTTCCTTCCCTTCTCTTTCTTAAAACTATTAAAACCCAGAAAAATTACTCTCACCATGATAATATAATGCTTACAGAGGAAGCTAAGTCTCTCTCTGTCTCTCTCTGTCTCTGTCTCTGTCTTTCTCTCTCTCTCTCCCCTCCCCCCAAGCAATGTTTTAATTCTTTCCAATTACATGTAAAGATAATTTTTGACATTCATTTCTCAACATTTTGAGTTCCAAATTCTCTTCTTCCTTTCCCCTCTCCCTGAGAAGGTAAGCAATTTGATATTAGTTATACATGAAAGCCAGGTTTTCTTGCCTTACTTCTGAGTTGGGTCATGGGCATGCCTGGATCTATATAATTTCTTTATCACTGGGGTTTTCTTTTGTTTACGCCTTTTTCCAGCTTTACTACCTGAATGTGCCTTTGTGTCTGGGATAGGCTTTGTGTATTGAAATGAGTGGTGAGGCCTACTTTCGGCCTAATACAGACACGTATGAGGTCCTGACACTACTTCTTCTTTGTATCAGGGTGATGGGTTCTTTAAGGACCTCCAGGCAGCTCAGGCCAGTGAGATGCTCTGGTGCAGCACAATCTGTAATGGTTGCTTCCATAGACTGATTGTTGCTTTTTTAGTGCGAGGCCTGAAGGCTCCCAATCCCCAGGCTGAGGTCAGAGCAACAAAGATATAGGCTCCAGGATTCCCTAGTTTGTTCTTGGTCTTTGCATTGTACAGTATTCAAGCTCTGTGTTCTTGGTTCAGGCTTTCCTGACTAGACCCTCTCTAGTGCTTGCAAGCTTCTATCTATCTCCTTGTGGAGACTTGGGTAGGAAAAAAATGCACCAACAACAGTTTCTACTCAGATCACTTGGACATTACTCAGGCTGGTGTTCTTTTTATTCATAATTATCAGAGTAGTTATATGAGAATTGGGCTATTCTGTTCCTATTTACTTGGCTATTTGAGGTCTCTGGCCTTTAACTTTAAAAGTCAGTTTTCTATAAATGAATCCACAAATAATTGAAGATACCATCAACCCCAAGGTGAAGAGTATGAAACAGAGTTGACATTTATATTAGAAAACAATTTTTTAAATGGGGGAAAAATCAATTAGAACTATGCTTTCAAAATATCCTTTGTTATTACCATCACAAAAGATAAATGATGCCTCTATAGCATGTTCCTCTTCAAGAAGGACTACCTACAGTGTTTCCCCTTCTAGACACTTCAATGGAGTCTTGACCTTTCCTTCTTATGATTTTCTAACTTCTTTGATGCCCACGGGGAAATGCTTTAAACATTAGCAAAGTGTCAACTGAGCCAAATGAAGCAGGATATTGCTTACAGTTCTGTGCATGAACACCAGAAGGACTGAAATTTAAAAATAAAAAATATCTTGAAGGATCAACCTGTGCCAATTGAAATAGGTCATTTAAAAAAAATCCATAAGGCAAAGAAAATACAAATAATAGGATGAAAATTTTAATTTCAAAATAAATTTTGGTGTCCATTGACCCACTTGGCTCTTCTAGTGTAAATATTAGACTAGTTATTATCAGTTAACAGAATCATCATAAGCCGTGTCTTCTTGTAGGGTCTGAAAAAGTGCCAGGCATTTATTAACAATCTCTTTCTTTTCTCATCGGGATTTCATTGGCATAAGAAGTTTTCAAGGAGGAAAGGCCCAAACCTATACAGACAGGCATTTATTTTGCAACTTACAGAATTAAAAAAGTAGTTTGGGACTCTGAGACATAACTGGCATTCCCAGAGTTACACAATGTCAATGTGTAATGTCAATGCCCCAGGACCTCCTGGCTCTGAGGCTATCTTTCTGTCCCTTATGCCAAGTTGCCTTAACATATATAAATTCTCTCGACGTGTGTGTGTGTGTGTGTGTGTACACCTTTCTCTCTCTCTCACCCTACACATTCTCTGTATATACACACATACACCCCACAACTCTCTCTGCCCAAATACATGCACACAAGTCTAGCTGTGGTTACGCAGACACGCAGGCACACAGACACCGCGCTCTCTGTATGTGGACTTACCTAAGTGCAGACGTGTGCTTATGTGCACACACTCACACACCCCTCTCCCCAAGCACAGAGAACCACACAGCAGAAAGGAAGGAACTCGGGAGCAGTTAGGGTTTCAGAGCAAAGAATACGTATTTACCAAGCAATTTTTAGAAATGTAAACAAACACTGGTAATAAGCCATATGTCAAACCATGTGGGAGTGGTGGTACACATCATGCAGTTCGCATGGCATGGAATATTACAGCGCCAGGAGAAATGACAAACAGGAAACACAGCAAAATACAGTCTTCCTCTTCTCGCCCCTGCCTCAGCTGAGGGGACTTCAATATCTGCATTCTGACGACCCTCACAGATCTGGCTTCCTTCGCTTCCATGATCTGCATCTTCGTCCTGTCTTGAGCCATGCCCCCCACCCTGCCTCGGACTGTCCTTCCATTCTCCATTGTTGGGACAGGGCTGCCAACTCTTCCTGTCATTCCCCATGGCCCCTCCACACTTTCCCAGGTAATAATTAATTACTGCTCTGGCTTCAGGCTTCTCTTTTCGAAATCCAGACCTGACAGGGAGCCAGGCCAACTTTACACCACAGTCCTTTCCCCTTGAGGCCTTTGGCTCCTGCGCTTATCTACATCCATCTACTTCCAAACTGCATCTCAGAATTCTGCCAACTGTCCAGCTTCCCCACCACTTCCTGTGCCATATGCCCCACTGAACACAGACAGAAGAAGTCATGCCACTATGTTGTCTACTACACGTTTGGGTTATCTTATTGTTTTAAATTTACATATTTGAATTATCTTTTTTTTTTGTAACCATTACTTTCTATTCTAGTAACAACTCTAAGAGAGAAAAGCAATTGGGAAAATGAGGTTAAGTGACTTGCCCAGGGTCACACAATTAGGAAGTATCTAAGGTCAAATTTGAACCCAGGTTCTTCTGACATCAGGCCAGGAGTCCTATCCACTGAACCACCTAGCTGCTCCTTGCATTGTTTTTTTATTTTAAAAATTATTCCAAATTTTATGAAATCTAACAAAAGAAGCATTTCCATATATAAAGAAAAAGAAGATGGTATATCTCCTATATATTTAGCTTACTTTTCTTCATTTCAAATAATAAATCCCATCCATAAGCATCCTATCCCTTCCCTTCCCTCCCCACATTACAAAATATTTCAAGGCAGCCTTTCGTTTTTCACCTTTCTTTTCACTTTCTGGAGTACATTCACAGCTTATCCTTCCAGCATTAATTCTGTAGTTGTGTATAATGTTCTCTTGGGTCTACTCATTTTCATTGTTCATTATCTCATATAGTTCTTTCCAAGTTTTTTAAAATCTGTTTTAAAGTCTGTTGATTGTTTTTTATGGCACAGTAGTATTCCATCACAATCATACCAAAATTTGTACAGTCATTCCTCAATTGATGGGCATCCCTTCAATTTCCAATTCTTTACTATCATAAAGAGAACTGCTATAAATATTCTGGAACATATGGTTCTAAGGCAGAAGAGTGGTAAGGGCTAGGCAATAGGGGTTAAGTTAATTGCCCTGGGTCACACAGCTAGGAAGTATCTGATGTCATATTTGAACCCAGGACCTGTGGTCTCAATTTACTGAGCCACCCAGCTGCCCCCTATCTCTGGTTATTTTAAATGGAATATCTCTTTCTATTTCTTCTTGTAGGACTTTGTCAGTAGTATCTAAAAATGCTGAAAATTTATGTGGATTTATTTTATATCCTGGAACTTTGTTAAAATTATTTATAGTTTCAACTAACTTTTTAGTTGAATTTCTAGGATTTTCCACATATACCATCATGTCATCAGCAAATAGTTTTATTACCTCTTTGCGCATTCTGATTACTTCAATTTATTTTTCTTCCCTTATTGCTACTGCTAGCATTTTAAGACTATGTGAAATAATAATATTGGTGATAATGGACATCCTGGTTTCATTATTGATCTTATTGGGAAGAGTCTAGCTTCTTCCCATTATAGATAACACTTGCTGATAGTTTTAGGTATACTTTGTATCATTAAAAAAAATTTTTTTTTAAACCCTTACCTTCCATCTTGGAAGAGTGGTAAGGGCTGGGTAATGGGGGTTAAGTGACTTGCCCAGGGTCACACATGCTTTGTATCATTTTTAAGAAAAAATCCACTTATACCAAAGTTTTCCAGTGATTTTAATAGGAGTGAATATTGCATTTTGTCAAAGACTGTTTCTGCATCTATTGATATAATCATATAGTTTTTGTTACTTTTGTTACTGATAGTATCAATTATGTTGATAGTTTTCCTTATATTACATCCCTGCATTCCTGGTATAAATACTATTTGGTCACAATGTATTATTATCTTTGTAACATATCATTTTAGTCTCCTAACTAGTATTTTGTTTAGGATTTTTACATCCATATTCATTTATGAGATTGGTCTGTAATTTTCTTTCTCTGTTTTTGCTCTCCCTGGTTTAGATATCAATACCAAAATTTGCTACATAAAAGGAGTTTTGTAAAACTCCTTTACCAGTTATTTAAAATAATTTGTTTAATACTGAAATTTGTTGATCCTTAAATGTTTGGTAGAATTCACTTGTAAATCCATCTGGTCCTGATGCATTTTCCTTAAGACGTTAATTTATGGCTTGTCAACTTTTTTTTTTTAAAACCCTTACCTTCCGTCTTGGAGTCAATACTGTGTATTGGCTCCAAGGCAGAAGAGTGGTAAGGGCTAGGCAATGGGGGTCAAGTGACTTGCCCAGGGTCACACAGCTGGGAAGTGTCTGAGGCCAGATTTGAACCTAGGACCTCCCGTCTCTAGGGCTAGCTCTCAATCCACTAAGCTACCCAGCTGCCCCCAACTTTTTTTTTTTTTAAATAGGCTTATTCTATTTCTTGCTCTGATAGTGTAGATAGTTTGTTTGGGGTTTTTTGAGGGATATTTTAAAATTTCTCTTTCATTGTTAAATTCGTTTTCATATACTTGAGCAAATAACTCCTAATAATTGCTTTAATTTCATCTTCATTCACTCTTTTCATCTTTAATGCTAGAAATTTGATTTTCTTTTCTCTTTCTAATAGATTAACCAATGGCTTTTAAATTTTATTGATTTTTTTCATAAAACCAACTCTTAGATTTATTTATTAATTCAAAGGTTTTCTTATACTGAATTTTATTGACCTTGCTTTTAATTTTTAGAATTTCTAATTTGGTGCTTAGTTGAGGATTTTTAATTTGTCCTTATTCTAGTTTTTTAATCACATTCCCAATGCATCAATCCTTCCTTTCTCTATTTTATTAATATAAGTATTTAGAGATACATATTTTCTTCTAAATACCGCTTTTGATGTATCCCGTAGGTTTAGGTATGTTGTCTCATTATTATCATTCTCTTTAATTAAATTATTTATTGTTTCAATAATTTGTTCTTTAACCTACTCATTCTTTTAATATTAAGTTTTTTAAGGAATTGTTGGGTAGCTCAGTTGATTGAGAGCCAGGCCTAGAGACAGAAGGTCCTAGGTTCAAATTTGCCCTCAGACACTTCCTAGCTATATGATCCTGGGCAAGTCACTTAACCCCCATTGCCTAGCCCTTACCATTCTTCTGCCTTAGAATCAATATTGATTCTAAGGTGGAAGGTAAGGGTTTAAAAAAAAGATTAAGTTATTTAGTCTCCAATTAGTTTTTACTTTTTGTTTCCATGGTTCCTTATTATATTTAATTTTTATTGTGTTATGGTTGGTCTGAGAAGGTTGCATTTAAATTTCTGCTTTTCTACATTTAACTATAATATTTTTGTGCCCTAATACATGGTCAATTTTTGTGAAAGTGCCATGTACCCCTAAGAAAGTATACTCTTTTTTGTTCTCATTCAATTCTCTCCATAGTTATAATATTTAACTCATCTAAGATTCTATTCATCTCCTTGACTTCTTTCTTATTTATTTTTTGTTTACATTTATCCAGTTCTGAGAAGCCAAGATTGAAGTCCCCCACTATTATCCCTTTCCTGTATTCCTATCTGTAATTCATTTAATTTCTCCTTTAAAAATTTAGATGCTATAACAATTGATGCATAGAGATTTAAAATTGATAATGCCTTGTTATCTATAGTACTTTTAAACATAACATACCCTCTTTGTTTATCTTTTTTGATTACATCTATTTTAGCTTTAACTTGATTGCTACTCTTGCTTTCTTTGTATCAGCTGGGGCATAGCATATTCTGCTCCAGCCCTTTATTTTTATTCTACATATGTCTCTCATTGTTAAGTGTGGTTCTTGTAAACAACATATTATTGAATTTGATTTTTTAAAATTCATTCTGCTACTTTTCATTTTATGGGTGAATTCATTCCATTCACATTCAATATCATGATTGCTTATATATTTCCCTCCATTCTGTTTTTCCTCACTATTTGTCCTCTTTATTTCTTTGTGCTGTATCCCTCCTCAGATGTCCAATTTCTTCTGTCCGTTATTTCTCTAATTTGCATACCTTCTTAGAAATCTTCCCTTATTCTTTCTCTTTGCCATTCTAATTCCAAATCGGCCCACTTTTCTAAAGGTCTTTTCCTTTTCTTTTCTTCTTCACCTTTTAGTTCTTATTATGTCTGCCCTTCTAAAAGTCTCTATCTTATCCCTCCTACTATATCTCTATTTCTTGATATGGGTTTGATTCTAAAAATCTTTCCCTTATGTTATTCTAAGAGTCCCTCCCTTATCCCCTTGCCTTACCACCACCCCCATGCCCCAGTGTCTAGATATGTACTCCCTTCTCAGTATCCCTTCTTTTTCTTATTCCCTTACCATCTTCTCTTTTAATATACTTTTCCTTCTCTTAATCCCTCAGGTCCTTAAGCCCTTGGATTAGTCTTCACTAACCAGCTTTCTATCCCACACATCTCAGCAACTATTTCGATCTTTCCTTTCTTAAGGCACTTTCCCCTCTTCTCTTTTATTGCAAAAAACTGATGTTGTCCACCATCAGCTTCCCTGTTCCTCAGTACTACACTCTAGATGACCTCAACTGTACCTCCTACTCTATCCTCCTTTGCTTTGTCTCTGAGGTCTAGATGGCCCTTTTCCTTTCAAACACCACCAAATGCCATCATACCCTTGATCCCATGTACTTCTATCTCCTCTGAGAATTTGCCCTTGATCATCCTCACATATTTCTATTTAGCAAACTCAACTGCTATTTACAAATACTCTCAAATATATCTTCTCCTTTAAAAACCTTCACTTGATTTTATCATCCCCTCAAGCCATCGTCCATCATCTTTCCTCTCTTTCAGAGCCAAATTGATCTGTCCTCACTGCCTCCACTTTCTCAGTTCACACTCACTTTGTAGCCCCTGGAATTTGGATCTGATTTCATCCTTTCACTGAAACTGCTCTCTCCAAAAGGATGATCAATTAACTGCCAAATGGGATGGCTTTTTTTCCATCCTTCTCCTTTTTGCAGTATTTTTTTTTAAACCCTTACCTTCCGTCTTGGAGTCAATACTGTGTATTGGCTCCAAGGCAGAAGAGTGGTAAGGGCTAGGCAATGGGGGTCAAGTGACTTGCCCAGGGCCACATAGCTAGGAAGTGGCTGAGGCCAGATTTGAACCTAGGACCTCCCGTCTCTAGGGCTGACTCTTGCAGTATTTTTTATTATTGCTCATTCCTTTCTCTTATATTATTGCCCTTTCTCAGTTCTTCTACCTACCTACCTGGCCATTCCTTCTCAGTCTCCTCTGTAGGACCATTATCCTAATCCCACTCTCTTGAGTGTACAACAAGGCTCTGTCCTGGGCCTTCTTTTCTTCTCACACTCAGTGATCTCATTTCTTCCCAGGGATTAAAATATTGCCTCTACAGAGTTGTCTCCAGGAACTTGAGATCCAGCTTACTTTCTCTACTAAACCTCATGATCCCAAAGCTCTCTGTCTGAATTTCCTACAGGCATCTCTTGCTACTGCAATCCTAGTCTCTTTAGGATCAAATATAAATTCTTCTGTTTGGCATTTAAAGCTTTTGTACCTGGTCCCTTCCTTCCTCTCTGGTCTTTCTTCCCCTCTCCTTCAATTCCCTAGGAATCTAATTTTTATCTCTTCTTATTCAACTTAGTAAATATCAACAAACAAGAAAGTTTCCCTAGAAAAAGAACAGAAAAGGGAGCCTGGAGAGGAAAGGGTTCATCCTTATTCTGCAAGCTCATTATTTAAAAGTAGACAACCCATTAACACACTCATTACACAACCATCTTGGTTATCTGTGCCTCTCTTTATCTTCTCCTCTGCCATACCCTCCAGATATGCGTGCCCACTAATGCACCTCTGCACATCCCCTAGGCTGCCATGAATACATTCCTTTCTCACAGACTTGGTCTTCCTTCAGGAGTCACTACAAATCCTACCTTCTACATAAAGGTTTTACTGATTTCCCCAGTGGTCAGGTGTCCTCTCTCTCAAAACTACCACAGGTTCTTTCTGCACTTACTTATATGTTGCTTCCCCACAGTGGAAGGTAAAATCTATGAAGGGAGGGCCTCTTTTGCATTTATCTTTTTATTGTTAACACTTAGCATAGAGTTTGACACACAGGGCTTTAATACATGCATGCTGATTAATCTCAAATTCAATGTGCTCAAAACAGAACTCATCTTTCCTCCAAATTCCTGCCTTCCTAACTTTTCTATTGAGGCTACTGTTCGCCTTCTAAACAATCTGGTAGAGAGCCTAGGACTTCTTGCTTCTTCCTTCCACTCACTTCTCACATCTAATTAGCTGCCATCTTGTGGATTCTATTTCCACAATTTATCTTGAATCTGTCCCCCTATCTCCATTCAAAAGGGCATTACCCTAATTTAGGCTTTTATCACTATCATTGTTGCAAAAGCCTCCTAATGGGTCTCTCTGCTTCAAGTTTCTCCCTTTTCCATACATCCACACAGCTGCAAAATTTAATATTCTTAAAGCATAGGTCTGACTGTATCATCCTTGTTAAACTCTAGGATAAAATACAAACTCTTCTGTTTGGCTCTTATAGCCCTTTTACAATCTGGCTCCAAATGACCTTTCCAGGCATTACACATTCTTTTTCATGTACTCTATCTTCCAACTAAGGTTTTCCCCAAGCTGTCCTCCTACACCTGGAATGCACTTTGTACTTCACCTCCTACTATCTAGAATTCTCTCTCTGGATCTTTCTTAAAAGTTCAGGTGAGGGGGCAGCTGGGTAGCTCAGTGGATTGAGATCCAGGCCTAGCGATGGGAGGTCCTAGGTACAAATCTGGCTTCAGACACTTCCCAGCTGTGTGACCCTGGCAAGTCACTTGACCCCCATTGCCTTTAAAAAAAAAAAGTTCAGGTGAAAGGGAAGTTAGGTGGCTCAGTGGATTGAGAGCCAGGCCTAGAGATGGGAGGTCACACGTTCAAATTTGGCCTCAGATACTTCCTAGCTATATGACCCTGGGCAAGTCACTTGAGCCTCATTGTTCTGCCCTTACTGCTGTTCTACTTTGGAAATAATACTTAGTATTGATTTTAAGACAGAAGGTAGGGTTTAAAAGAAAAAAAAAAGATTAGCTCAAGTACCATGTTCTTCAAGAAACATTATCTAGTGTCCCTTCTTGGAAATTACATATTTGTATTAAATGGTCTATGTATATGTTGTTTTTCCTTGACAAAATGTAAGCTTTTCAAGGGCAGGGATTGTTTAATTTTTGTTTTTAACTCCTAAGTGCCTAGGACATTAATAAAGGTATAATTTGAACCAACTGGAGGAAGACAGATAAAGAGATACAATGTGAAGAAATATAAACATGCACAATGAGTAGAGCTATGGAAAATGAATGAATGAGTAATAAACACAACCAAATCCACAAGGGAGAAGGAATAAATCATGGAAGTAAACTGGATATTATTGTTATAAGTATGTATATACTCTCCAGTTCTAAAATATAGAATTTGAGATAAACCTTAAAGATTATCCATTTGAACCTCCTTACTTTACCAAAGAGGAAACTGAGGCCAAGAGGCTAAGCAACTAGATATCTGGCCCAACTCTAATAAAAATCCTTTTATCTCCAGATGAGCCCAAGATGTTGGGTTTGTTTGGGGACCTGCTTAAGTATTCAGGTCTACTCCTGCACTGTAGTCTGGGATCCAGAGCTATTCCAAAGTAGATCCCAGGTAATCCCAGAACACCTTTTTATGCTCCCCTCAAGACAGATGTGAAAGAGATTTGGGTTACTAGGCCAACCTCCTTTTCTGGGGCTGAATCTAAAACAGGCCAGTCTTGAGGGGGGGAAAAACAAGACTTCTTATCATGGATTCACATCAGTGTCCTCTCCCTTCAGACTCACAATATGCTTAAATGGATCAGGCTAGAGACCCAAGGCTACCTGGCATCTTGGTTCTCAGGGCCAGGCTCTCACTTAGCCAGATCTCCTTAGCCAGAACTATTCACTTAGGAAATGCATGTGCATGCATGCCCTCATATTAAGCATCTACTTCTTTCTTCCTCTGGGTTCCAGTAGGTCTCTGAAGAATGGGTTCAGAGGTTTCAGTGAATCTTCTCACATAGCAGGGAGAATTCCACTGTAGGAAGATCACGCTAATAAATTCTATAGCCTTCTTACCTCACAGTAGACTATATCAGCTCCATAATCCAAGGCCAAAAGACGCATAGGAAGAGTCCCTACTCGAACCATAGGGGCCAGGATAACTTTGCCTTGGTAACACAGTGTGAGATTGTTCACAATCATTCCGCCTCTGCTGTGAGCTGAAATAGGAAACAAGAGTCAGAAAGATTCAAAATGGAAAATTGTCTCTAACGTTCAAAGGGATATTTCTTATTTTCACCTTATGTTTGGCCCAAAGTACCTTGTTCCTGATTGATTTACCCTGTTTATTTTGTCCTGACAAAATAAACTCTCCTGGAGTAATAATAGTAACTGAACAATACCTGTCTCCTTATCCTTAAAGTCACAGAAGCTCTCAGGGGAATTAAAATGCACACAAATAGTACACGTGTGATGGTTTCAGAGAAACTTGGGAAGATTTGTATAAACTGATGCAGAATGAATGAGTGGAAGCAGGAAAGCAGTTTATACAATAATAATATAACTAAAAAGATAAACCCCTTTGAAAGACTTAGGAACTCTAATCATCACAATGACAAACTATGATTATGGAGAACACATGAAGAAAACAGACTATTAACTTCTAGATAGTGATGATGGATTGAGAAGACAAACTGAGACCTCTGGGGGCAGGGTTTGGGGAAGAAAGAAACACAGAAGTGACATTATTGAGTTTGCTTGACTCTTTATAGCAGGGATTGTTTTTCTTTCTTAGTGAGGGATTAGGGAAGAGGTGGGAAGGAGAGAAGTCTATTTTTGCTAATCAAGAAAGACGTAAAAGGGGAGGGAGTTTTATGTTTTCATGTGAATTATCTGAGCTTAATGCTCCAAGTTTTATAAAAGTCCAGGGGGCAGCTGGGTAGCTCAGTGGATTGCGAGCCAGGCCTAGAGACGGGAGGTCCTAGGTTCAAATCTGGCCTCAGCCACTTCCCAGCTGTGTGATCCTGGGCAAGTCACTTGACCTCCATTGCCTAATCCTTACCACTCTTCTGCCTTGGAACCAATACACAGTATTGACTCCAAGACAGAAAGTAAGGGTTTAAAAAAAAAAAGTCCAAATCCTGGTAAAAGACTACCATATTACTAAGAAGTTTACTTCATACTCAGAGCCAATAAACATTTATTAAGCTCCTATAGGCACTGTACAAAGTGCTGAGGTCACAAATAAGAAAGATAACCCTTGAAGGAATTTATAATCTAATGGGGGACGACAATATACAAAGGAAGATGAAGAGGTTGGGGTGGTTCAATGAAAACTAAGTAGAGCAGATGATAGAAAATGAAGTTAGCTGGGAAATTCTGAGCTTTCCATAAAAAGGGAGGTTTTAGGAGGATTTTCTGATCTGTCTTCTAGTCCTTGAATCAGAGGGAAGAGTACCAGAACTGAACAAATCTTCATGATGATGAGATTTGAGGTAATGAGCTCATTCTGGGGGAGCGTGATGTTCCTGGCATCTAAACCAAGCAGAGTGGGTGATGGAAAATGAAGTTAGCTGAAAAATTCTGAGCTCCCTATAAAGGGAGGCTTGGGGAGAATGTTAGTGCTCAAATGTCTCAAAGATTTGTGATTTTGTTATTTTGGTAATACTCATTGCCTCCACCAATGCAAGATGCAACCTTTCTTAACACTTAGTAGGCTTCCCTGGAAAGTTGGTATGGCAGATAAATTCATTGCCTTGTAGTTAATAGTCTTTCCAAATGCTGCAAGATTGGTCTAGACATACAGTCTAGCATAATGAACTATTGAAAAAATATTCTTAAGACCCAGAGAATAAATCTGGAAGGTTGTCTAAATGCAAACCCCTACTTGGTACAAAAGAACCATTACAACATACTTAACAAATGGTTGTTCAAATTTTTCTCAAACATCTCCAGGAGCAGGAATCTCACTCTCTCACTAAGGAGCTCATTCCATTGCTGGCTAGAAAGTCTTTCCTCACACTGACCTCTGATGTCGCCCTGTAACTCCCAACTATTGGTCACCATTCTGCTCTGTGATGAAAAATAGCCCATTCTTCTTCCATAAAATAACCTTCAAATATTTTAAGAGTGAGCAGGACCCTCCAAAGGATATGCTTTCTAGGATGAGCATCCCTGGTTCCTTACACTCTATATGAGACATAGTTTTGACTCGTCACCATTACAGTTGTTCTCTAAACTTGCTTCAGCTTATTAATTGATGATGAAAGCTTAGAAATTTTTAAGCAACTAAGTTGACCGAGATGACAGTTGGAATTTAGATTAGACTACATTTTGTTTTGTTTTTTAAACTCTTATTTTCTGTCTTCGTATCAATTCTAAGACAGAAGAATGATAAGGGCTAGACAATTGGTGTTAAGTGACTTGCCCAGGGGTCGCACAGCTAGGAAGAGTCAGAAGGCATATTTGAACCCAGGACCTCCTAACTTTAGGCCTGGTATTCTATCTACTGTGCTACCTAGTTGCCCCTACATTATTATTTTTTTAAACCTTTACCTTCTGCCTTAGAATTGATACTAAGTCTCAGTCCCAAGGTAATAGCTAGGCAGTTTGGGGTTGCAACTGGCCCAGGTCACAAAGCTGGACCCTACCTAGCTGCCTCCTCTACATTCAGTTTTGAAGGAATAAAAAAAGTGATGTCTATCAAGGGAGAAAGATAAATACAAAGACAAATATTTGGTTGTTTTTGTTTCAAATATTTTAACATTCAATTTCTTTTAAAGATGTATTATTGTTAACAAACCATTATTATATTAATATATTACTATAAACCATTAACAGGCAAAATAAAATAAGATTTTAATAAAACTTAAGCTCCAAAGTATTCAATTTGATCGCCACCTCACAAAAAAGTGAATCTAGGTTTGCAGAACAGACCAATAATATCTTATTTGCTTCTATATCTTTCTCCCCTGTCTTCCTCTGTTAACATTTATTCCCTAATGGAAGCTAACAACATATTTCCTCCTTTGTTAGTGATGTAGGCATCTAAAACTGCCTCAAAGACCACTTTAGAAGTCCTAGACTTAGATATATGTCCCATATGGCTCTTTTAAAGACAGAAAATATATTTTGTCTTTGAAAAGGTCAGTCAAGTAAGTACACAGTGGCAGATAGAGATGATAATAATCTATTCATACAGACACCTCTGGGATAGGAAGCTTTTGTTTCAACCAAAAGTTAGATAACCCTAAAAGGTGTCTCTGTCTGGACAACCACTCACCCAGTGGGAGAAAGAAAACATGGGCTTTCAGGTAAATCGCAAATTCTACATTTTGGAACAACCTGCCAAGGAAAGCAGCAAATGAAATTAAGTGGATGAGAGTGGGAAAAGATTTGGATTTGGATTCTGGGGACTTGAATCCAAATTCTGGCCCAGAATACTAGTTGTGTGATCCTGGCCAAGCCTCTGAGCCTCAATTTCTTCATTTATAAAATGGACACAATAGTATATGCATACTACACTTCATGGAGTTATCATGAGAAATACATTTTTAAAACCTGCTCTATGTAAGTTGTGAATTATCATCAAAGCCAAGTCCTCACTACCATTTCCTTTTGGGTGATGAATTTTCAGTTTCACAGACTGGTATTCCATGATGTATATATAATACCTATTTGGTGATCACATATCACCAAATAATATTATTGTGTTAAAAAGATGAAATGTTGTTTCAGAGAGAAGCCTGGGGTCATCAAAAGAACTATGGAATTTCTACCCACAGTGGAAACAAAGAGGTTGTAACAAAATGTTAATGAGGAACTTATACTGGAGAAAAAATGTCCAGGATATCATCAGAGAAATGCATGATTGGGGGAAAAAAACTGGCAACTAGTGAAAGAAATGGAAAGGTAGCCACTGTACTGGTTTCCAACCAATGCCACAAGACCTTGGGCAAAGTCCTCAGCACTTTGGGTTCTCTGAGGCAGGCTTATAGGAAGACACAGATAAGAAGAGTCACAGGGAACAGGCAGGCAGGGAGAGGCTTCCATTTGCACCACTAGATGGAGCATCCATATACAATATGGATTGATCAAAAAATCAAGAGTTAAAGCAAAGGAATAAGATCTCCCAGGTGGGAACATGCCTGAAGGTGCCCACTGAAGCCCATTCCCTCTTTCTCATCCTTCATAACTTTTACTCCTATCTTTCAAAGGCCTTCCTCTAGGTCTCTTGACCTGGGTGGATTCCAGTGGAGTATATAGGCTGCCCACTGAATAGCCATATTTTTTACATTCAACAACAACAACAACAACAACAACAACAACAACAACAACAACAACAACAACCTTACCTTCTATCTTAAAATCAATACTGTATATTGGTTCCAAGGCAGCAAAAGATAAGAGCTCGGCAATGTGGGTTAAATGACTTGCCTAGGAAATGTCTGAGGCCAGTTTTGAATCCAGGACCTCTCATCTCCAAGCAAGGCTCTCTACACCGAGCCCCTTCACTGCCCCCAAATAGCCTTCTTGATTTCATCTGACCAGTGTATCTCTTCTAGTCACAGATCTCTCTAATGACACCCTTTATGTCACTGCGAGCAATTTCTCACTGGTAAAGTGCTATAGGCTACTCACCTCCACTGTCTTATCTCTCTATAATCCTTTGGATTCATCAGAGTGTGGTATTTAATGGCTCAGTCATATAGAATCACTGCAATAATGCTGACTGTGTAGAAAGTAAATGGAAAGAAGGGTAGACGTAAGAGATGGGCTATTCCATCACCTCAGTGACTCTGTGCCCCACTCTCTGGTAAGATCCATCAAAGATAGAACCCTGGCAGGAGCCTGAACCCAAATTCCATACATTCCATATTAAATGAAATCTGATCTTTCAGCCTTTTATTATAGCTCACTTGCTGGTGTGGAAGGCTGGGAGTGTAGAGGGTGGAGTCCTACTAGCAATTAGTTCACACCCTGATTCCTGTAAATCCCTGGCAAATACTCACCACACCCAACTGTGGCACCATTCCCCCTGCAGATGCTCTAATTTCATCTCAATGTACCAGCTCCACATACCTCTCAGCTCTTTCTCTGCTATGCTGGCTCCCAACCTGCATAATTATCTCTTTCTCAGAAGTATCAATCAATGGATGTCATTCCAAGTTTATGTCATGATTGTCCTAAATGCTCCAGAACAACTTGTAAGCACTTGTTTTTCTGGTGGCCAAGAAAGCAGTGTAATAGGGAGGACATTTTGTCTTTGAAAAAGTGCTTATTTCTTCTTCTTTTTTTTTTAAACCCTTACCTTCTGTCTTGGAGTCAATACTGTGTATTGGCTCCAAGGCAGAAGAGTGGTAAGGGCTAGGCAATGGGGGTCAAGTGACTTGCCCAGGGTCACACAGCTGGGAAGTGGCTGAGGCCACATTTGAACCTAGGACCTCCCATCTCTAGGCCTGACTCTCAATCCACTGAGCCACCCAGCTGCCCCCTTCTTATTTTTTAATGCTGAGGGCAGGTTGGTGGCACAGTGGATATATAGATCTGGAATAGGAATGACCTGGTTTTCAAATATGCCTTCGGATACTGTATAGCTGTGTGACCCTGGGCAAGTCACTTAATTCCCATTGTCTAGCCCTTGTGATTTGACCTTAAGACAGAAGGTAAGGTTTTAAGGAAACAATGCTGAACTCATCACCAAATAAGACAAGCATTTCCATGCAAAGGCTTCAGAACAGAAAGAAAGGATTGCATTGCTGGCTGAACCTACATCATGTACAATTTCATTCTCCATCAAGTATACAACAAATATTTTCAACACTGTCCTGTTTCTCTGCGCTTCCTACTAAAAGGACGGCCTCTTCTCTAATGAAATACAACTAGGTATTTTCAGTCACACAGTATCTGAAGCTTCAGCACATTATGAAAGTAGAAGTATCCATGATTTCATAGCAACCCTGTGATGTAGCTACTGTGGGTTACCTTACTTCCATTTTGCAGATTGTAGCATACCAGGCATCTTAGCATCTTGGAAGTATGATTGATGTATTGATATTCTATTCTATATATTCATTTACCAGACACATGGTCAGATCACTTAACGTTCATTGTATGGAAAGGGACAATCCAAAGGACTAGTGCAAAGGACTAGCAAATTCCTGGGCTGGGCGTTGACTGCCACAGTGCCTTGGCTCGGACTACATTCTTTTACAAAGTGAGGGTTCGATTAATCTCCTCTTGGATTCCGTCATTGGCAATTCTACCAATGTAAAAACCATGTCATGTATTCATTAATCACCTCCCACTTGCCATTCCTAAGGTCCCCAATAAAGGCGGGGGAACTGGTGCAAGCCTCCTCTTCTCTTCTCTTACACCTCTTGCTCTTGCACTTCTTAATCTTGCTTTGGCCTATAATGGCCTCCTCATGTCTGACTGACTTGCGCAGCTGCCCCACACATCTCCCATTAATCTCTTGGCCGTGTGGCCCATGGGGGATGTCCCAGAGTTCTCAGCTCCACTCATGTTCTCTTGTTTCTCATACTTATAATTTCTCCATTTGCTTTCTCTGTATAGAGAGGTAATTACGGAGCTCGCTTGTCCCCAGGTGTTTTAACTTGTGATCTCTGAGTCTTTATTCCTTTATTCCTTCCTCTGACTGCCTTATCTATCTCACATCCATATTTCTCTAGTCTCCATTCCCCTACTCAGGGCACACCCACAGATAAATTATATAGGAACAGTTGGTGGATCCTATATAGATTAAGAAACTGGGGCTGGGAGATGTGTCTGTGGACTTAAATCCAGATCTTTGGTACCCTTTCCATTCACTGGGATGCCTCAAGCAACTGTTTACTTCTACACTGAAATGATTTACTTCTATGGGAGTATAAACACTATACTTTGTAAAGAACAACTGATTGTTAGCAGTCATACATGTTATAGATGAGTTGCATGTAATGAATATGGGCAATTCCTGTGGAGGACAGCAAACCTTCAAAATGTCGGTCCCAGCTATGGAAATTATCAGTAATTACAAGCTGAATGATTTCCCTAAAGTTGGATGGAGATCAATAGTAGAGAATACAGGAACTTTTGGATTCTCATCTGATAGATTTGTAGGGATACGTAATTATATAAACATTATCCCTGCTTTTTTAGGAATCTTCCTAAGTTGATTTCCAAATCTCCTGCAACAAGGAATCCCAATAAGACATGACAGCTTTAATGCACAGGTAACAATATTTTCTTATCAGTCCCTAAAGTTCCCAGTCTGCTAGAATCCTATTATTCCCTTCTTCTAAATAGCAAACCTCTTCCAAGAAGAAGGTATGAATGGGCTTAATCTTCTCTGAGATTTTGGAGCTATAACAAGCCTGCAGCATCAAGGGATTTAATAAGCAGGAAAAATGAGCCTGAGCCTAGAAGAAAAGTGTAACTCCCTTCTCTTTTGGGTCAGGCTTGTCCAGGAACAAACCTAATCTGAGTAAATCCATCCATAGTAGGCACATTTCTTCTGCTTTACAGCTTGGAACACACACACATACACACACACACACACACACACACACACTCTTTAATATTCTTAGTGTTTCAAAGCAAGAATGGTTTCCTCTATCTTTGTACATATGATGTGTAATATGGTCCTTGGCGCACAGTCAATGTTTAATAATAGATGTTTGATTGATCTATTTTCTCCAGGTGTGTATTAGTGGAAGGAATCAAGGGGCCTGGTATCATCTGAGGGTCTAGGTTTCAGTTTCAGCCCTGACAATTACAAATGGTATGTCCTTGAGCAAGCCACCTCACAGTTATGATGATGATCCCATGTGATGCTGTAATAGGGTTACGATCACACAGGTGTACTGGTAGAAATTTTAGGCTTTTGGGAGAGGTTATAATATTGTAATGGTTAAAGTGTGGCTACAGGATTTATGTAATATTGAACAATGGCCGTCAAGGAATTTACTTATGAAATTCCTAAAATGAAACACTCAAGTCAGAAGGGAGTTTATGGAGGTTTAATCACACTGGGAGTAGGGAAAGGAGAGGGAGAGAAGGAGAGAAGAGAAAAGGGAAAGGGGCTACTCAACCTCTGACCAAGGCAGAGGGAGTTTAGGCCCAAAGGGCCAAGTTGGAAAGAATCAGTCCTTAACTCACGTGACCGCTCTAAGGAAAGCTGTCTGCGGGCGTCCTCCCTCTCCAAGCTCCTAACACCAACTGGCGTCTAGCTCTCTCCACAGGAAGTGAGCGAATTCCAGAGGCTGTTCCCTACCTCACTTCCTGTGTCTCACAAAATCCAATGGTTGGCTCTAGCTTGGCTTAGGACAGCCCAGGTGGGCAGTTAGTTATTTCTGATTTGGCATTGACTAGCACATGCCCGTGTAGTGTGGGTGTGCACAATTTTGGGTGCTAGACCAAGATGGAGACTTTTAAAATTCACACAGGTATAGTCCTTCTTCCACCAGTGCCAGCCTTCTCATCTGCACAATTTCTTTCTATTTCCTTCCAATTATGTATTTGAATTATTATTATACAAATATGTTACTATGGGAGTAACGGGGGGAAAACAAGTGGGACTGCAAGGATGTGGAGACTGGAAGATTACACCAGTTAATAATAATCATAATCTAAAGTACCATTTCCCCAAATATTTAAGAAAAGTCTAAAAAAAAGAATCTTAGTTTAAAATGGAAATTGTGCTTACGCTTTTGTAGTTAGAAATACAGATCATGGTCTTTTTTTTTTAAACCTTTACCTTCCATCTTATAATCAATACTATATATCAGTTTCAAGGCAGAAGAGTCAGCAATGAGGGTTAATTGACTTGCCCAGAGTCAAACAACTAAGAAGTATCTGAGATCAAATTTGAACTCAGGACTTCTCATTTCTAGGTCTGGCTCTCAATATACTGAGACACCTAGATATCTCTTAGATCACAGACTTCTAAAGCTATAAAGAAATGTGAAGAGTATTTAGTCATTTTCGTGAAAGGAAACAACAAGGCTCAGTGAAATGAAATTATTTGCCCAAGATTACTAGGCTCGTAAGTAATGCAGCTGGGCCTGCAGCTCCATCTCCTGACTCTCCTTCCCCTATATTATGTTTCCCATATACAACCCACTGGCCAAAGCAATGTGAAGGGTGGTAAAGGGCAAATGTATTCTAGGTACAGAGAACTGACCAGCCTGGTGGAAGGTCAGTAGGGCCAGACTGTGGGGACTTTGAATACCAGCTTAACGCACTTGTCCTATAGGCAAAAG
This sequence comes from Monodelphis domestica, assembly GCF_027887165.1. Lineage (NCBI taxonomy): Eukaryota > Metazoa > Chordata > Mammalia > Didelphimorphia > Didelphidae > Monodelphis > Monodelphis domestica. The sequence continues at coordinate 696,088,541 of NC_077227.1, read as the reverse complement.
AAAGGTTTCTATGAATGACATAATGAATAAAAAGATTATGATCTGGAAAATAAATAATCATAACAAAATTTCCATAATTTTACAGTCTTTGTAATGTTAAATTCCTTATAATGTCATTTTACTTACAATAGCCTAGATAGCAGAATACTCTAGACCAGTGGTGGTGAACCTTTCAGAGACTGAGTACCTAAACTGCAACCCTCATGCCACATGTGAGCCCTCTCCCCCTTACTCCAGACAATGGAGGAAGGAAATGCTCCTATTGGGCTTCTGGGGAGAGGGGTGGGTCCTGGAGATGGAAAAGGGAGCAGCCCCCTATGGTACTCATGCCATAGGTTCACCAACACACTGATATAATGATTCATACCCCAAGTTAACCCTCTAAAAGCAGATTCTTTTCTAATTTAGCTGGGGTTAGCTGAGGATAAGGGAGATGATGATGATGACAAGAAGAAACAAGCCAAGCACTATGCTAAGCAATGGGCATACAAAGGAAAACAAAACAGATCCTCCCCCCAAAGAGCTCCTAGTCTAAGGAGAGATACAACATGCAAACAACCATACAAATGGGACCAGAACAGGACAGACCAGAGATTATCATAGACGGAAGGCACTAGCATTAAGGCGGATAAGGAAAGGTTTCCTGTAGAAAGGGGGACTTGAAGGGAGTCATGAAAGTCAGAGTTCAAGATAAGGAGGGGAGCCAGTGAGAATGTAATGAGTAAGAAGATGGTATGTGTTGTTTGAAGGATAGCAAAAAAAACCACGTGCCACTAAATAGTGGTGTATGTGGTGAGAAGAAGGTGCAACAAGACAGAGCAGGAGGGGCAGGAGGGGAGAGAGCGAGGGAAAAGTAGAAGAAGAGGAGAGGGAGAGGGAGGGAAGAAGGGAGAGAGAGAGAGAGAGAGAGAGAGAGAGAGAGAGAGAGAGAGAGAGAGAGAGAGAGAGAGAGAGAGAGAGAGAGAGTATGTGTGTTTTGGGGCAGGAAACAGGGAAGGTTAGGAACAGCTTTAAAAGCCAAACAGGATTTTTTTTTCTGGGTTATACATATATTATCATGCAAAACACATGTACATATTGTCCATTTTTGTAAGTGAATAATCTTATAAAACCAAAACCTCAAACCAAAAATCCAAATAAATGAGTGAAGAATCAAATGCTTTCACCTGCATTCCAACTCCAACAGTCCTTTCTCTGGAGGTGGGTAGCATTCTCTGTCATAAGTCCCTCAGAACTGTCCCAAATAGATGATTTTCAATTTTATTTAGAACATAATGGACACATAGTTTTTTACTAGGTCTGTACTCAGAGCCTTTCCATCTTCATCAAATCCACCAGAATTTGTGCTCTAGTGACTCAAGCAACAACAGAATAATGATGACAACATTTATAGAGCATTATGTGCTGGCTTCTGTGCTGAATGCTTTTATAAATAGGATCTCATTTGAACCACACAATAGCCCTGCAAAGTAAGTTATCATCCTTATTTTACAGTTGAAGAAAAGAGATTATTCTTAAGAGACTTGTTCAAAGTTACACAGTTAGCAGGTGTCCAAAGCTGGATGTGAACTCAGGTTGTCTTGACTCCAGGCCATTGCTCTATCTACTGCACCACCACCTACCTGATAATTAACCAGAAAGACAACTAACAGAGTGTTAAAATGTATGGATTTCAGCAACATGGAAGAAAAAGTATACAGCAAAGTTACTTCTCCCTGGTGTTTAAAACTATTTCTATTTTTTCCCTTTTTGCACCAGAGTTGAAGATCATAATTGCTATCAACTATTTATTCAATTACTCCTCTGCGTGGGTGGGAAACAAAGCAGTCTCAAATAGTGTCTGATAAAATGACAGGAAGGGAAGTGGCATGCTGGGTGACAACACCTCAACAAAACAAGGGTACTTTCTGACCCCACATTTTCCCAGAACTTCACTTATCTCACCTCAAAGCCATCCCACTCTTTCCTGCCTGTAATCTACTCTCTCCATCGGGGAGAAGATAAAATTGTACCTATCCTTTATGCCCTAGTTCCAATGGCCTGCTCTAGGACCTGAAGCCTGAAATAATTCCTTCCTCCCCAGAAAGCACATTGGGATCTATTGCCTGGTGCAGGTGCACATGCAATCACACCCTCACCAGGATCTGAGCTCCTTCAGAAAAGGAACTGTGTCTTATTCTAATACGAATTCATTCTTTGGCATTTTTAGTCCCTCTCTCCCTTCAGCAGAGTAGGCATTTGTTTAATTTAATTTAATCATCCCTTAGTGATTTCCCAATCCAGATCACCAATTCTGTTATCCCAACTTCAAGGACTTTGCCAGGATGGGCCAGAAGCCTCCCACTAATTCTCATGCAAAAGTCACAAATCCAGAACCAGAAGGGGCTGGAGCTTATACAGCGTAATCTCCCCATTCTACAAGTGAAGAGGCTGATGGCATGGGCAAATTCAGTGACTGGTCCAAAATAATACAGTCAGAATTCAAACCCAATTGTCCTGATTCGAAATCCGGGACTCTTGCAACAACAGTGCTCCCTCTAGAAACTGACCAATAAATAATACAGGAGACCAGCAATCCTCACCAAGTGCTAGCCAACTGGGAGACAAGCCAGCCTAAGTGAAGCATCAAGAGAGGGACACACAGAAGGTGGCATGTACCACATGAGTCAAAATCCAACCACCATCCCCAACTACCGACCAAATGCCAGCAATAGGCAGGTGCCTGAGCCTAATATTATGCTGTGATAACTGAGGCTGCTAGAGGCACAGTGCAAAGAGTACTGGGCTCTGAATCCAGATAGACCAGAGTTCAAATCAAACCTCAGACACTTACTAGCTGTGTGACTGAGCAAGTCACTTATCCTCTGTCTGCTTCAACTGTAAAATGGGGATGATAAAAGCATTTCCTTAACAGGGTTGCTATGATCAAATGAGATAACAACTGTTAAGTGCTTTGTATGATGCCTACCATAAGTACCACAGGTTCCTCTCTTTTAATAGTGCCTGTTCCCCTTTCTTAATAACAATGTAAATAGATGAAAATACATCTTGCTACATCTCCTGAATGCTCCTTCTGGACTGAAAAGAAAGAGCCCTGGAGGAACAGAAAAGTGCCAGAAAAATGGGAATCCTGGTTTTGAGGATGGTGGGAGCAGGTGGAGGTAGGGACAAAACTAAGGCAGCAGGGTTACATAAGTCAGAGCCCTGGTCACACTGATTTTGCTTCTTCTGAGACACAAAGTATGTAACCTTTAGTACCCAGATGCTATAAGGTTTTTGCTCAGCCTGAGTAAGAACTTTGACAATCGACGTACAGACTCCAATTCCTGAGGTAGGGACACATTATTAGATAAAAATTACTAGGAAAAGGGGCTAGTAGTCCGACACAAATCAGATTTAGACCAACACCTCATGCTATATACTTGAGTAAGTGCCAAACAGAGATACAACCCAGGTGTAAAGGTCATATTATAAAGAGCAGCTAGGTAGCCCAGTGGATAAACTGATCTGGAGTCAGGAAGACCTGGCCTCAAATACTTCCTAGTTGTGTGACCCTGGGCAAGTCACTGGACCATCCCTCTCTTCTGTCTTAGAACTGATAGTAAGACAGAAGGTATGGGTTTAAAAAAGCAAACATAACTAAATAAATTCTCAGGGAATGGAAAGAGAGAGAGAAAAGGATCTATCTATCTATCTATCTATATATATAAATATCCAAAGAGAAGCACTTTTTGCTATAATAAAGAATTATAAATTATATGGGTAACCTAGCTGGCTCAGTGGATAGAGTATGAGGTCTGGAGTCAAGAGGACCTGGGTTCAAATCTGGTCTCAGACACTTCCTAGTTGTGTGACCCTGGGCAAGTCACTTAATCCCCATTGCCTAGTCCTTACTGCTCTTCTGCCTTAGAACCAATACAAAGTATGACTAAGGTGAGGGCTTTAAAAAAAGGAAGAAAGAAAGAAAAGAATAGGTTAGCATATTTTTTAGATAGTGCTATAATGTTTCCAAAATGCTTTATTAAATTATCTTACAACAACTCTGGGAAGTGGATGTCATTATTATCTCCATTTTATAGAAAAGGAAGCTGAGGCACATGGGAGGTTAAATGACTTGCCCAGGGTCATATACTTATCAAGTGTCTGATGCTAGATTTGAATTCAGGTCTTCCTGACTTTACATCCAGTAGTTTATTTGCTATGTCTCCTAGATGTACAATGAAAGTCTCAAAAATTGAAAGGGGTAGAGATTGGAGAAAATGGAGGGTCAGAATCCAGAAATGTGGTTATCAAGGCCTTGTTTAGAATGGTGTCTCTGGAAATAAATCAACTGAATTATCCTTTAAAAAATTCTATTTATTAACAAATCAATAACTTTGATGACACTGATGCTCTTTCCTTTTTCACTAATCTCAATCTATTATTTCCTTCACATACCAATTCAAAGTTTATTTCCAAGAAGCCATTTTTGGCTAAACCCACAAAAACCAATCATTTTCTCTGTTTTCACAACAAATGTACAGTTTATACAGCATTATCTCAATTCTTATAAAAGTAGAGACCCTTTGGTGTAGTGAATAGGCTAGATTAACATTAAGAATTGACCTCAGATACTATCTCTGACAACTGTTTGATCCTAGAGAAGTTACTAAACATCTCAAAACATCAAAACACAGATTTCACAAATCCCCAGGCCTGTGTGACAGCAGTGGTCCTATACATCCAATCCTAGACCCATGTGCCTTTTCTGTCTTGCTCCCTAATATATTTTCCAGTCAAACACTAACCCTCTCATTCATCTTCATCACTTCCACTCCACTGATCCCATCTTATTTGGTCAAATCTGAGGTGCAAGGTACAAGGGTATTTTGCTTTACCAGCTATAGGACCTAAATTCAAGTCCAGGTCTTTCTAATAGCAATCATGGCAAGTGAGTTAACTTTCCTGGGTGATGGACTTGACAGTTCTTCCCAAGTGCTTAACTCAGTGTCTGCCAGAAAATAAGTTTTCAATAAATGCTGATTCCTCGAATGTGTACAAACATATCCAGGTCTCTCTACTACAAAAATACTCCCTTAAATCCTTCTACAATCTCATGTTACCACCTCAAACTTTTCTCCTTTTTTTTTTCTCTTCTTGGTCACTGAGAGAGGCCATTGAACCAATTTATTGTTTACTGCTAGTCTTCATACCACTGTTTCTCTTTGATTTTTAAAGTTAAGTTTAGGGCAGTTAGGTAGGGTAGTGGATAGAGGTCTGGGCCTGGAGTCAGGAAGAGCTGTGTTCAAATCTGACCTCAGACTCTTGCTAGCTTTGTGATACTCAAGTTACTTTACCCTCTTGGCCTCAGTTTCCTCCCATGTAAAATTAACTGGAGAAGGAAATATATCACTCCAATCTTTGCTAAGAAAACCCCAAATGAGGTCACAAAGTGCCAGACATGACTGAAAAGGACTAAACAGAACTATAAATTCTAGGAGGGCAGGGACTGTATAATCTGAATTTTGCTTAATGTCGCTCAATACTTGATGTTTAAAGAATGAACCTAATGAATGAAAGGTGGAAGAACATTTTGGTGAATCGTCAGGATGAGAAGCAAACGGTCAGTTCCTCCCTGAACCCCTCCCCTCACTCTGCCCCCGACTGGAGGATGAAGACCCACAGTCCTCAATAGGAACTTCATACTCCCCCTAGGGTAGGTAGCCCAGGGATGCTCCCAGAAGCCTTCACGGCAACTTAAGAACAAAATTCAAATTTCAGGTAGAAGCCAGAGAAAAGAAGGGCGTCAAAGGCAGCTAGTGAATTGAGCGAAAAGCCTGAGTCAGGAGGTCCTGGGTTCAAATCAGAATTTAGGACACATACTAGCTGTGTGATCCTGCTCAAGTCCCTTGGAACCCCCACTGCTTATCCCTTGGCACTCTTCCGCCTTGGAATCAATACTTAGTATTGATTCTAAGATGTAAGGGTTTTAAAATAAAGAAGGGTGTCATTTCCTTCCCGCTGAGGTCTATGGGGGTTTCGGGCGTCTGGCAACCCTCCCGTGCCTGTCCAGCTCCTCCCACGAGCCCCCGAGTCAGAGGCTGCCCGGACTCAATTTTCCACCAGGAGATCACGGTCAAGGGTCCATGAAGGCTTCAGCCCCCCACAATCCCTTCCGCCCGCCCTGCCAGCGAACCACTGCAGCCTTCGGTCTGCCCCCGCCCGTCCCAAGGCGAAGAGGACCCTGCTCCGGCGATCCCTAAATCTCCACCCTTCTCGAGACCCGGGGCAACAGGCTCGGGGGCGGAGGGGGAGGCAGAAACTAACCCCCAGCCCGACCGCGCTTCCAAGGTCTGATTACGAACCTCTAGCTCGGCGATCAGGCGGTGCCACAGACAACCGTTCCCACGTGGGCTTCCGTAGTGCGTTAGCACTGCGCGACGGTGACGTCACTGTAGCGCGACTGGCCGGCTACGCTCTGCCCGGCGGGGAGCTGCGGTGGAGGGATGGGGCTCCGGGCTCCCTTTCACTTTTTGCTGCTGCTCTTGCGGAGGCCGGGTGGGCCCTTCCGGGGCCTGGCCTCAGAAGGGCCCCGGGAGGCGCTGCCCGTGATTCGCATCCCGCAGCCCCTGAAGCTGCGGCGCGAGGCGAGGGCTCGAGGCGGGCCAGCGCCGCGGGTCTCGGTGCCCCGGCCCGGGCCTCTGCTCATCGCGGCGCGGCGACCCGAATTCAGCCAGCCGCTGCGCTTCACCGTGGGCCGCTGGGAGCGCGCGCCGCTGGCTTCGCGCGGCTGGAAGCACCGACGGTCCAGAGGAGATCACTTCTCCATCGAGCGCACGCACCGCCTGGTGCCCGCGCTGCCGGTCGGGGCCGGCGCTGTGGAAGATGAGGCGGTGGCGGAGGAGGAGGAGAGCGGGACCGGGTCCGCCTTCGCTGCCCTAGGCCTGCAGCCCCGCGTGCTGGACGCCCTTTGCCAGGCCATGCCATCCGTCGTGCGGCCCACGTGGGTGCAGCGGCGGGCCATACCTCCACTGCTCAGCGGCCACCACTTACTCTGCGCCGCGGAGACGGGCAGCGGGAAGACTCTGAGTTATCTGCTGCCCCTGTTGCAGCGGCTGCTGCGCCGGCCCCGCCTGACCACTGGTCCAGCACCCCGGGGCCTGGTGCTAGTGCCTTCCCGAGAGCTGTCGGAGCAGGTGCGGGCTGTGGCAGGGTCCCTAGGACAGGGCCTGGAGCTGTGTGTGCGTGAGATCGGTGGGGGCCGCGGCATGGGCAGTGTCAAGTCGCAGCTTTCTAAAGAGCCTCTTGCAGACTTGTTGGTGGCCACACCAGGAGCCCTGTGGAAGGCTCTCAAGAGGCAGCTTGTGAGCCTGGGGCAGCTCTGCTTCCTGGTATTGGATGAAGCCGACACCTTGCTGGATGAGAGCTTCCTGGAGTTGGTGGAATATATCCTGAGCAAGAGCCCCATAGCGGAAAACCGGGAAGAGTTGGAAGACCCATTCAACCCCAGGGCCCAGCTGGTGCTGGTGGGGGCCACTTTTCCTGAGGGTGTGGGAGAGCTGCTGAGTAAAGTCACTGACCTGGGCAACCTCACCACCATCACCAGCCCCAGGCTTCACTGTGTTATGCCTCATGTTAGGCAAAGGTTCTTGAGGCTAAAGGGAAGTGAGAAAGTGACTGAGTTGATACAAGCCCTGAAGCACCGTGGAGAAGACAACCCTGGCTCATCTGGGGCCATTCTGGTGTTCTGTAATAGTTCCAGCACGGTGAACTGGCTAGGCTATATCCTGGATGACCACAAAATCCCACACTTAAGGCTTCAGGGGCAGATGCCTGCTACAATGAGAGCAGGCATCTTCCAGTCCTTCCAGAATGGCACCAAGGACATTCTCCTCTGCACAGATATAGCTTCTCGAGGCCTAGACAGTACTCGAGTGGAGCTGGTTATCAATTATGACTTTCCACCAACTTTGCAGGACTATATTCACAGAGCTGGCAGAGTGGGCCGGGTTGGAAGTGAGGTACTGGGATCTGTGCTTAGTTTTGTAACTCACCGTTGGGATGTGGATCTGGTCCAAAAGATCGAGCTGGCAGCTCGAAGGCGGAGAAGCCTTCCAGGGATAAAGACATTTGTTAAAGAGCCTTTGCCCCCAATAGAGTTTACTCCTGACCTAGCCAGTGATACTGAAAATGTTGGTATTAGTAACTGAACAAAGGAAGCTTCTGATGGTCCAAGGAAGTGATGAGCCCATCTCCAGATTGAGAGAATTAAATTGACCTAGGAAAAATTTTTGGGCTTCTATAGTACCAATTTGTCTCTGTTAGGAGGGCTGCTAACCATCAGTGTTGAATTTTGTGTAGTTCTTCATAATAGTATAAACTTTTGTGCAATAAAATCTGATCTGACTTTTGCATTAGTGTAAACTATCTCAGCAGTAATTGGGGGGGGGGGGAGGAGGGGTGATGTGTCCAAAGCATTTTAATATGGAACACATGATCAATAAATATGCAGACCAGGTGAAATTTTTTATACGCAGAAATGTAACCTACCTTCAGTTTTTAATAGTGTCTTTTTTCCACATCACAATTATTTCTTTATATTCTCTTCACTTTCCTCTTATTACAAAAAAAACCTTAACCAGGAGTGTAACTGTGTAAATACTCATCTTCCGTATTCAATTCTGTAGTCTTGAAAATTGTTCTAGTTCTGCTTACTTGGTTATGTTTTTTTCATGCAAGTCTTCCCAATTTTCTGTGAATTCCTCCTCAGGAATTAAAAAAAATCTCCAGCCCAGTAATTTCATTGGTGTAGGGAACTTTTAACTTTAACTATGTGACCCTGGGAAAGTCACTTAACCTCTTGCCCATCTGCCTTAAAGTTGTGTACAGTACAGTAAGGGTTAAAAAAACAAAAGATGCTATATCTAGATCCAAGAAGGTAAATTATAAAAAGAAAGGTCCGTATATCCAAAATACTTTTGTAGCCCTTTTTGTGGTAGTAAAGAACTAAAAACCAATTAGATGTTCATTCATTAGGGGATAGCTAAGCATATTGTGATAAATGAATGTAAATGGAATATTACTATGCAATAAGTACTGGAAATATATAATAGCATGGAAAATCATGATATGATGTGAATTAAGCCTATAGGTGGTGCTGGGGAAAGAGCTGGGCCTGGAATTAGGAAAATGTTAGCTCAAATCTAGCCTCAGATTCTACCCTAGGCAAGTTATTTCATATCTGCCTCAGTTTCCTCAACTTTAAAATGGGAATAACAGTATCTACCTTGCAGGGTTGTTGTGAGGTTTATATAGGATATTTGTAAAACACTTCACAGGAGTCCCCTGCATGTAGTTTAAAATATATATATACATATATACACACATTCCCTTTTCCTTAAGCTAATACCAGGAAAATAATATAATGATTAAAATGTTGACTGAAAAGAACAAAATCAAACCAGATTCTGGAATTATAATAAGCGTGACCTTCCTTCTTTGTAAAGATAAGAACAATGAATGTGGGACATCCTTTATAATGTTAGATTTGGTGATGTGTTGGTTAGTTTTGCAGAACTATTTTTTCCTCTTTTTCTTTTGTCAAAAGCAATGGCATTAGGGAGGAGGAGGAACATACTGAAAAATAAGGTAAACATTGAGGTGGGGTAAAAACAAAAGATAGCAATACATTTTTAAAAAGACAATTCCCCAATCAATGGATATTGTTTCTAATGTTTTGCTACCATAGAAAGTGCTCCTCTGAATATTTTAGTGTTTTATGGGACCTTTCTGTCTATAACTTTGTTGGGATATATACCTAATAGTAGGATTGCTTGGCCACCAGTAACTTTTCTTATTTAATTCCAAAATCTGGACCCTGTTCTTTAATCTCTATCCTAGAATTCCTTGTCCCTTTGACCTATTGTCATGCATCCCTTTCCAAACCCCACTGCTGGGTATACTCAACTTTCTGCTCTTTGCATTCTGCAGAATGCAGCCTAAGGAAGTCACAAACCTTGTCCTAACAGGATTCACTACAAATTAGTGAATTGGCCTCCACTGGGACCTCAGTGATGCTTTACTCTTTTATGATTGATTCTGTCCTACAGTGGTTCTCCAACATTTTTTCAAGAACCCTACACATTTTTTTTAATTTTTAAAAAATATTATTTAATTAGATGATTTAGAATATTTTTCCATGGTTACAAGACTCATGTTCTTTCCCTCCCCACTCCCTTCCTGTATCTGATGCATAATTCCACTGGGTTTAACATGTGTCATTGATCAAGACCTATTTCCACATTAGTAATATTTGCACTAGGGTGATCTTTTAGAGTCTACTTTCCCAGTCATAGCCCACCTGACTCACCTACACATTATTTTAAAAAGGATCTCTGTAGAAGATTTGACTTCAATAAAAATGAAGGAAATGAGCCAACCCATTAAGAGCTCTTTCCAGTCCATATTTATGATCACTTCAATATCATCCCCCAATCATTCTTTGTGCTAGTCTCAAATGATAAGGTGGCTGTGAATTTTAGATTTACTCCACCCTGTCTAATCTGTGGAGTAAATCTAAAATTCACATGGCCCTATTCTTAGATAATGCTAACTTGCCCTTCATCTCATCTCCTGCTGTCTCCTCTGAGAGCTTGCTCCTTCAATTGTTCCCTTTCTCTAAGAGTTAATCTTGTCTACTGACTCTTTTCCTTCCTTCAAACATGACCAGATCTCTTTCCTGCTCAGGCCTGATTGTATCATTCCTCTAGTCAGATTCCCAGCACCCCTTTAAATAATGTCAAGTAAAAACTCCCATTTGGCATTTAAAAAGCTTTTGATGAAATGGATAAAGTGCTGGATTTGGAATTGTAGGGCAAAGGCCTTCAGTGACTTGTTCAAAGTCTCATGGTTAGATTACATCTCTCTCTCCATATATATATGTATACATAAATTTACACACACACATATATACATATCTAGAGAGAGAGAGAGAGAGAAGGCCAAAGTCATGAACAGGATCATTAATGAAACCTAGATGGCTGTCTTTCCTCTAAAGTACAATTTTTTTTAGTGGTTATAATAATAGATTTTCTAGAATTTAAAGGTTTGCAGAGCACCTTACAAATATGATCTCATTTGATCCTCACAACAATGCTGGGAAGTAGATGCTTATATTCATTTTACAGATGAGTAAACTGAAACAAACAGGCTAAGTGACTTCCCTGGGGTCACACAGTTATTGAGTGTCTGAGGCAGGATTTGAATTCAGGTCTTCCCAACTCCAATGCTCTATTGACTGTGCCATCTGGCTGTTAACCCTTGCTAGATTGTTTAAATCCCCATTTTTTATTTGCCCATATAAAGTTCCAGTTAAAAACTGAAGCTCACAGTAAATTACTTAAGAAATTTTTACATATTTGTAAAATATGTTTGCATGTAGCAGGATATTTATCATGAATATAAAATATCTGATTAGTTTGTAGGTTTACACTTCAATTGAGGCATTAGATGTTATAGACAGCAGGCAGTAAAAAGAAACTAGTGTAAAGAGAGCTACCCTTGGAGTCAGGAGAGGCTTGCTATAAATCCTACCTCTGACACTTGTGAGCTGTAAGGTAAGTAAGTAATTTCATCTCTCAGAGACTGTTTCCTTAGCAGCATAATAGGGATGATTCTATCTCTATTATGGAGTTATATCACAGTAGAATTGAAAAAATGATGAGGTGGCATTCATAGGGGCTATTTCCCCAAATCCTAAATCTTTTTAGTCTTACACCAAATTCAGCCAAATTGTTCACAGCATCTACTCCACCCCAGCTCCATACTACTCAATCCAAAAATATGGTCCCTGCAGATCTCCCCAGTAGATACTCCATATCCTGGCTTCTGGCTTTTTCTCAGTGGATCTCCCTTATTCCTGGAATGCTTTCCCTTCTCATCTCCCCCTCCTGGCTTCCCTGACTTTATTCAAATCTTGGCTAAAGTCCTACCTTCTGCAAGAAACCTTTCCTAGTCTTTAAGTTTAGTGCCTTCCCTCTGATATCATCTTCACCCTATCTTGTTTGTACATAGTTCTTTGTACCTTGTCTTCTTGCTTATACTGTGAGCCCTTTGAGAGTAGGGACTGTGTCTTTCTTTTTGTCTCTAGGGCTTAGCACAGTATCTTGCAAATAGATGAGTAATAAATTCTAGTTCTTGGTTCTGCTTACTTCACTTTGTATCAGTTCATTGCATCCACAATGCTTTGAAATTATTTCTTTGTTATGCTTTATGATTTAATAATATTCACATGCCACATTTTTTTCAGTCACACATTCTTCCCTTCCCCCCAGTAACTAACAGGCAATCTTAGGCATTCCTTTAGTCTTAGTTCTTTGTTTTTCTTTTCTCCTCCTTTTAATCTCTCTTTTTGGATGAAGAAGATTGTTTTGCTTGTCATTCCCTCCCTGATATCTTCTTTACTTCGCTCTCTCCCATTATTTCTCTTGAGTTTGAGGAATTTCTACACCTTTCTCTGATTCATATTAGAATGACATTTGTGCCCAGACCCTCAACTTCTCCCTCCACGTTTGTATACTCTTCTTCCTAATACTACCTTACTTGTGAGAAATAGCAAGTTTCCTTCTCTTCTTCCTCCTATCTACATTTGTGCATTCCTCTTTGTACCCGACTTCTTTTTCCCTTCTTCAGACTGTCAGAACAAAACCAATTCATCCCATCTGTTTTCTTATTTAACTCTATCAATATCCTTTGAAAACATTAAGTTTCTGAAAGGACAATAGTTTCTTTTCTACTTATTAAAATTTTAGTACTACATCATTATATAGCTCCTTCTAATTACTCAACTACATTTACCTTTCTAGGTTTCTCTGTATACTTGTGTTCACATTTTAAAGTTCCTACTTAGCTCTATTATTTTCAACAAAATGCTTGAAAGTTTTCAATTCTATTAAAAATCCATTTTTTAAAGGATTATACTCACCTTTGCAAGATAAGTTGCAACCAAGAGGTTGTAAGCTCGTTTCTTTTCCTTTTTGTAATATTGTATTCCAAGTTCTCCTATGGTTTTAAGTAGAAGTTTTCACATCTTGTGTGATCCTAATTATAGTTCTTTGATACTTGAATCATTTCCTTCTGGATCCTTATAGTATTTTTACTTTGATGGAAGAGCTTTGGATTTTGACTATGGTATTTTTGGAATTTTTCTTTTTATGGTTCCTTTTAGTTGGTGCTTGGTGCATTTTTCCCCCTATTTTCATTTTGTCTTCTGGTTCTAACAGATCTGTACAAACTTTATTTGTAATTTTTGAACTATAGTGTTTAGGCTTTTTTAAAAACTAGAGTTTTCAGAGAGTCAAATAATTCTTAAATTATCTCCCTTTGGCCTGTTCTTCTGGTTAGTTGTTTTCAATATCAGATATCTTACATTTTCTTCTATTTTTTTTTTCAGTCTTTTGGTTTTGTTCTCATATTTCTTGCGGTCTAAGGAGTCACTGATTTCTATTTGCTCTACTTTAGTTTTTAGGGAGTCTGTTTCTTGGGTAAGGGTTATTAGTTTTTCTTCTAATCCAATTATTCTTTATTCTTATAGTTCTTTCCTCTAGACTTCATTTCATTTTTTATGTTCTGTTTAATTTCTTTTATGTATTCATGTAGTCCTTGAGAAAAGTTCGTTTTCCTTTGAATTTTTTTTTATAGTTGCTATGGAGTTATTTTTACCTTCAGGGTGGGGGGCTATAAATTTGCAATAATTTTTTATATTGGTCATTATTTTCTTTAATTTACTTATCTATTGCTGAGAGCCATCAAAGACCACACTGTTTGACATGGTCATACATGAAAACCGGAGAATGAAAAGCAGCCTGCAGGAAGGATGGAAACACCCATTGAACCCATCCCCCTCCATGGACTTTCCTTATTAATATCCCCTTATTATTGGAGTTGCTATGATTATTATTCTTACTTAGCCCCAGGAAAAATAGATGAGAACAACATACTTGCAGGGTTAATACAGATATCCCACTCTGTCCCCCCAGAATATTACCTAGAGATCCCCCTTACAAAATTTAACCTAAGTATTTTTTATATACCCACTTAGATAGGACCCTCTTTTCTAGACATAAAAACTTCTGGCAAATCTGTGCTCTGAATTTCCCAACCTATATTGGATCATGTTGATTCTACCCTCTGACCCTGCACTTAGCAACGATGTTTTGTTGACTATCTCCTTAGGCTTTGCATCTGTTCTTAGGTTCTATGGAAACATGTATGTTGAAAAATGATTGTGTGCCAGAAAAGCATGTACTCATTGAAGATATAAAATAAATGCAAACCTCATGCAATGGCAGAACACTGAGTGATGCCTAAGCACAGGTCTGAGCACTCAGTCATCTCTCATCTCTTATTTGCCTGACTGCTCCACCTAGTCAGAAGGACTCTTCTCTTTGAGAGACTGCAGGCTTGGCTCTCAAAAATCTATCCAGCTTTAGTTAATGACTTGTGGCTTTGTACTAGGGCCAGGCTCAGTCCCTTTTTTTATTTTTGGGTGAAATGCTTGGTCTTACTCTGGATCCCCTTGATTGCTGTGCTGACCTCCACCTCCCTGGTTACTGACACTCCCCCTCCCCCTTGCCACCCTGGATCCTTGAGGTTCTGAGATCTGTTAAAGATCTTAATCCTTGGGACTCTGGTTTCCTAATTTGAGACTTTCTAACCACGTTGGAGATTTCTCAGTAGTCACTCTTGTGACAAGGAAATCACTTTAAAAGACTGATATATATTAATTTAGGTCGCCAAGGAATTCAGCTATGTAATTCCTAAATGAAAACTCAAGTCAGCAGTCAACCTTTTATGGAGTTTTTAATTACAAACAGGAGGAAGAAAGGTATGAGAGAGAGAGAGAGAGAGAGAGAGAGAGAGAGAGAGAGAGAGAGAGAGAAAGGAGAGAGAAGGGAATAGGGCTTAAATACCCCCTCTGTTTAGGCTGGGCCAAAAGGCCCAGGCCCTTAGATAGCTGAGGCAAAGAAAGAGATCAGTCCCTATCACTCACGTGACCAAAATGGAGAAACAGTCTCAGGGGCCTCCACCTCCAGCCTCCTTCAGAGAAAGCTTTCTCAGAGCACCACCTCTCAGAGCAAAACCTCTCCCACCTCCTAGTCCTCAGACCCCCCTATCTTTAAGGAAACCATCTAAGTTCCCTCCCCTCAGTTCTCCCATCTACCAATCACTGTTCATGTCTTCCCTGTGCCAATGGTGGCTCTAGCTTAACCCAGGACCGCCTAGAGGTCTGCCCCTTTGCACATGTCTGTTGAAGGTCATATTCTCAAATAATTAAATTTTGATCTATGCTGCAGCCCTTCCTAAATCCTGTTAGGACTGAGTAGGGTGGAGATTGTAAGTTCCAAGACCTGGTTCTGTCATTCCAAGTATCTCTATTGTATTAATTCTAAAATCAATCATGACTCAAAGAACTTCCTGTTCTATGCTTAAGCATAGGTCAAAGCCCTTTCCATTGTTCAGCAAAAGGTTTCTGTCCTAAAGTAATCTTAAGTAGGGAGGAGAAGGATCCTCCCATGCCAAGGGGGTTCACATTCCAATAGACTATCAGTAGGAAATTTTTCAAGTAGGAAATTTCCCAATGGTGAAATTTCCAACATTTATAAGTCTAAGAAATTTTAAGGTTTACACTCTTAGTGCCTAGGGATACAGAGCTTTGCAGGTTACACATGTCCTATCTCTGGTTGTGCTGGGAAGTCACCCAATCTATTCCTGCCTTTGGTGGGAGGGGTTTCCCTCTCCTGCTGCCCATGGGATTCTGGCTGAATTTTGGGTAGTTCCAGAGTGAAGGAAATTATTGGAATTCCTCATTGAATTTCTTCAACATCATTTAGCCTGGTGGCATCACTGAGGTAGGTAAACCGGAGGTGAGTGGTCTGCCTCCTTATGGCAGCCAGCTGCCTTGTTAAGAAGTCTCCTAAAGCCCTTAATGCCTCATCCTAATTCTTCAATGCCCTTTCTTCCTTTCCTGTCATTACTGTATGAATCATTGTACACATGAATGAGCCATGATGAAAGCAAACATATTGTTAACCCAGGGAAGGCTTGGAACGTCTTTGGATAGACTTCTGGGGATTATCTCTTTTCTTGGACTTGGCTTTGACATCCTGTTGGAATAAGGTGTCCTTCTAAATCTCCCATCCCAATCTCCTGCCCAAGTTAAGAATAAAAGAAAAACAAATCCTATTATAACCCCATATATTCAAACAAAATAAATATCTGCATTGGCTATACAGAATGTAAAATCCATAAGGGTAGAGACCTTTGTTCTTTCTATGGATGATAAATCAAATCTCTCTTATTTAGGGGGATGGGGACTTTCTCCAAAGAAATTCCAGTCTCCCACATTAATTTGATGTCTAGGGCAAAGGGAAAATGCTTTATTTGTTAGACTTCCATCAATCAACAAGCATTTATTTATAAAACAGTTACTGTGTTTCAGGTACTGTGCTAAGCAGTGGAGATAGAAGGACAGGTCCTGCCCTCAAGGAACTCATATTTTAATGAGAGCTATAATATGTAACTAATGATACATGAAAGATAGAGAGTGGATGGGAGGTTATTTTAGCAGTGGGAAGGACTAGGAAAGGTGTCTCCCTAAGAAGGTGGGATTTTAGCAGAGTCTTGAAGGAAACCAGGGAAATTAAGAGTCCAGGTGAGGGCACAGAACATTTCAGACATGGGGGGCAGCTGGGTGGCTCAGTGGTTTGAGTCAGGCCTAGAGATGGGAGGTCCTAGGTTCAAACCTTGCCTCAGACACTTCCCAGCTGTGTGACCCTGGGCAAGTCACTTAACCCCCATTGCCTAGCCCCTACCACTCTTCTGCCTTGGAACCAATACAGTATTGATTCTAAGATGGAAGGCAAGGGTTTAAAAAAAACCCAAAACATTTCAGGCCTGGCAGACAGGCAGAGGATATGGTATGTCACGTTAGAAATAGTTAGCAGGCCAGTATAACTGGATTATAGGATATGTGTAATGGAATAAATTAGAAGAATGGAAAGGTAGAAAGGAGTCTGGTTATAAAGGGCTTTAAATATCAAAAAGAGGAGTTTGTATTTTATTCTAGAGGTAATAGGGAGCCAGAGAAGTTTATTAAGTAAGGGAATAACAAAGACAGATCAGAACTTTTGGAAAATCTCTTAGGTAGCTTTGCACTAGAATAGGGAGAGACTAAAGGCAGGGAGTCCAATCAGAAGGTGGCAAGGTCTGAGATGATGAGAGCCTGTACTACAGTGATGTCTATGTGAGTAGATAGAAGGGGATGTATATTATAGCTGTTAGGAAAGTAGAAATGATCTAAGATTTAACACCAAATTGGATCTATAGGGTGAATGTGGGTAAGGAATTGAGAATGACATTTAGGTGGCGAGCCAGGACGACTGAGAGAATGGTGGTACCCCCAACAGTAATGAAGTCACGAAGAGTCAGATAACACTAATCTACTTAATAACAAAAACAACAACAACCTAGAATCCAGTGTTCAAAGTGCATAGATTTCCTAAACTTGAACCTAATGTTTACAACTGAAATGTAAAACAAGAGCGAGGCTCTTTCAATGTAAGAGGATAGTGCCCTTGTCTTCCTCAAATGACCATTTTTGTTCTTTAATCTTTTCAGTCATGTTTGTCTCTTTGTGGCCCCATTTGGGGTTTTCTTGACAAAGATACTGGATATTGTTTGCCATTCCCTTCTCCAGCTCATTTTACAAATAAGGAAACTGAAACAAACAGGATAAAGTGACTTGCCCAGGATTACCCAGCTAGTAAGTGTCTCTGAGTGTGGATTTGTACTCAGGAAGATCAGTCTTTCTGATTCCAACCCTAGAACTGTATTCACTGTGCAACCTAGCTGTCCAAATGATCACATATGAGACCATTAGACTGTAGAATCTATGAGGATAGCGACTTTGTTTTATCTTTGTATCCTTCGTGCCTACCACAATTCTTTGCACATAGCATGCACTTAATAAATGTTTCTTAGATTAGATCATATATGCAGTAATACACACACACACGCACACACACATACACACACACATATATATATAGTATTGCCATTTTTAAGTAACTTTACCAAGGTCTCCCTGTAATGGAACTAGTATTTGAATCCAGGTGCCCCAAAATCCAAAGCTTTCCATGGGACTACACTGTCTTCCTCTTATCTAACGGGACGTGTTGGTGAGTTACCTGGGAGTTATTGGTGAAGTCCTCTAAATCAGTAGATTAAAGATGTCCCTATGAGTGAATACTCAAGTACTGTCCTATCTAGAATTCCCCAACATGTGCCCTTCTTTCCTGTGGTCAGGTTGTTCTCTTCCCAGGTCCCTCTTGCTATGCACATTCCCACCTTGCTATCTCTGCTCATATTTGACCCAACATTTCTTTAGCATCACCACCTGAAATGTCTTCCCTTTCCTGCCAATCCATCCTTTCAGAGTCCTATTCCTATCACCAAAGCCCTCCCTGGCCAACCCAGCCACTGACATTTTCCTTTTATAAGCATCACCCGCACCAAATACCTTGCAGCTTAGCATGCTGATTTTTTAATGCATGCTAGTTTTGTTTCCAGGAGACAGCACATGTAGTGGATAAGTGAGCTAGCCTTAGCGTCTAGAAGACCTCTGCGGGGACCCATACTAGCTATGTGAAATCCATAGTGAGTCAACATTCTGGTGCTCTGGTCACATCTCTGAGACTTTAAATACAGTTAGTTGCAAATCTGCAGAGATGGAAGAAGCTTAAATGAAATCACAAATCTGAATTCTTCTCCCCCCCCCCACCCAAAGGTGTTTCTTCAAGATCTTTACAGAGAGGAATTTCTTATATATCTCTGACTGTACCTAGCACAGTGCTAGGCATAAAAGTGCTTAGTAAATACATGTTTGCTTGGGAGGAAGACTGTATGTTAGGGGCAAGGAATGGCACTCCTCTACTACTATGTTGCTTAAAACCCAGTTTATAAGCAACTTTCACAGACCCCATGTGAAAACTCTGAGCCGAGACTCTTGCTTTCCTAAGGCAGATTCCTTATGTGATCTCACGGTGGCAGTGATGACCTCACAGGGCAGTGACTACCTCACAGGCCCCCCGCTACCCAACAGTTTCCATGGTGGGGTAAGCACACAAACGGGTCACTCCGGGGGAATCCTTTCCTACCATTTCTCAAAGAGATATCAATCTGTTTGGTTAGCCGAGTGAGAATGTCTGACCGGATCTTCTATATACACTCCAACTTGTCCTTTGTTCCCTGGGAGGGCAGTACAGCAGGTAGGCTTGATGTACAGAGAAAGTGACTGTACAACAGCATCTACCTGTGGGTGTGTGTCTAGATGCACAATGGACCATTCCCCATAGGAGAAGATCCTCCATGAAAGCCCTCCTCCAGTGCCTTGTGCCTCGGAACTGACCCTAGGTTCTCAAACGCTAATGCCAGTAGAGTCCAAGTTCTGTCCCATCCCACCAGCCTGAAAAGGCTGGATATGAGGCCAGTGATAGGCTGTGTTGTCTGTCAACCAAGAACAAGGTTAGGAAGTTTAGAAAGGCTCATCATAGGATGACTCCAAGTTAATTGTTTTTCAGCCACATTAACTCATCAAAGAACATCCATCTAATGAGTTGTGGAGGGTTTGTGGTCAGTGGAGGTAGTATCCACAATGATGAAACTTGAATTAGCCAATCAATTATTGAAGTACTATGTGTACATTGATGCTTACAGGTACTCCCCCAATTCAAGCTTTTTCCACAAAATAATTTTGGTCTCATTGACCTGTAAGTGATACCCAGAGTAAATTGGGTGACAGGCTGCTGAATCTGTGGAAGTTGGAGGGATTGTTAGACCCATCCACGTTGATGGATCAATCTTGGACTGCCATGTTCAAGAGCTAAATACTTGGGTGGAAAAAAGAATGAAGTGTTAGCACTGAGAAGAAATGACCCCACCAGAGGGAAAAGGAAATTGCTCCTAAAAGATGGGGTATGGAGGGAGGCCAGAGGAATCTGTTGGAGATTTGATTTAGTTCAACAAATATTAAGTGTGTATTACATACAAAACACAATTCTCCTTGTTGGAGGTGCAAAAACAAAAACAAATTGGTCCCTGCCTGTAAGGGGATTGATTACATTCCATTGTGGTGAAACCACATATACAAGGAGAACTCAGTACAAAGTGTACACAAAAGAATTTCAAGAGTGAGGAAACTTTGATGACTGGGATAGACCTGAAGGAGAAGGTGGTCCCTGAGCTAAGGGAATTCCAAGAGGCCAAGATGAGGAGGCACTGCATTCCAGACTTAAGGGACCATCTGTACAAAGGCATTGGGACAGGACACGGAATCTTGTGGATGGGAACAGTTACCAAGCCAGTTTAGAATGGAGAAGTACAAGAAGGGGAGTAATATGAAGTAAGGACAAAAATGTAGGTAGGACCAAGGGCTTTGGATGCAAGGCTGAAGAGCTGATATTTTATCCAGGAAATAGGGAAACATATACAATTTTTGAGTAGCTTAGTGAAATTGGTCAGATCTGTATTTTAGATTTATCATTTTGGCAGCGAGGTGTAGGATGGATTGGAGAGGGAAAGAAAGGGGATGGAGGGAGATCAATTAGTAGGCTATTAGAATGGTCTAGTTGGGAGGTGATAGGGATTCAATTCTAGAGTCTTTGTGAGTGAAGAGAAAAAAATGGATTTGAGAGACGTGCTGTAGGATTGATGGATATGGGAGATGAGAGAGAAAAAGAAAAGTCAAGGATGCATTTAGTTGGGTGACAGTCTTAAGTCAACAAGCGTGTATTACATGCTTACTGTGCTAAGCACTGGGAATATGAAGAAAGGTAAAAGAGAGTTCCTACCCTTAAGAAGCTCAGAATTTAATGGGGAAGACAACACGTAAACACGCACAAACATATACATACATACATATATACATACACAAACACAGGATAAATTGGATATGATCTCAGAGGGAAGACAGTTAAAGAGGACTGGGAGAGCCTGGAAAAGGACTAGATGACTAGAAGATAGTGGTGCTATAAACAGAAATAGGAATGGCTGAGGGAAGGGTGAATTTGGGGTTAAATAGAAAAGAAAAATGGGGGAGTGGAGATGATAATTAGTTCAGTTTTGGCAAGTTGAATTTGAGATGTCCAAGGGACAACCAGGTGGATATATTTGACAAGAAATTGAGTATATGGGACCAGAATTCAGGAAAGAGGTAAGAGCTAGGTATTTCTATTTTGGTCATCTGCATAGAGGTAGTTAATTGAACCTATGGAAGCTAATGAGACCATCAAAAAGGAGTATAGGGAGAGAAAAGAGGTTTCAGGTGGTCCCTCTGTCTAAATAGTTTTGTCTTTTTCTAGTTTAATAAATTTCAGTTTGAAAAATTCAGAACAACCAGGTTTTAGTGTGTTGAGAACAGACAGTGTTAATTAGTTCCAGAGAATAGGACCTGGGGTTGGGGAAGAGGGTTTCTTACTGGAATATCTATAAAGTGTTTACATGAGAATCATATTTTACATGCAATAAATAAATAAAAATTTGCATGAGAATCATTCTGGAAGAATAATCATGGTTAAAATTTAACTGATCAAAATATTTTCCTCACAAAATTCCTATGAAGTAGGTAATACAAGAATATAGCAAGGTGTGGAAGAACAACCCAAATCTTATTCTTCTTGACTTCTGCAATGTTTGACCCTGTTGACCATGCTCTCCTTCTTAATACTCTTCTTTCTCCCTGGGTTTTCCTGACACTATTTTCTCTTGGCTCTTCCTACCAGTCATAGATGATAGATTTTAGAGGGAACTTATAGGTTATTTTATATACTCCAACACTTTCATTTTACAGAAGGGAAGCCCAGAAAGGTTAATCTACTACCCTTGAGTAGCAAAGAAAAATGGCCAGATCTTTTCAGATGAGGAATGGCACAAAATCAAACAGTTAGTAATTGAAAGATGTGGAGGCTGAGGTCTTCTGAACCACAAATCCAGTTATTTTTCCATTTGTCCTCCACTGCCTTTATTTACCTTATGACTCCTTTTCATTCTCTGCAGGATTATCATTCTGTTTCTCCCTTTATGCCTCAGTGCATCTCATAGTTCTGTCCTATACCTCTTCCTCTTCTCTCTCTACATCCTCTCTTGGTGATTTTACCAGCTCCTATGGATTTAACTTTTATCTCTATGCAGATTACTCCCAAATTTATCTCTCCAGACATTGACTCTCTCTAGCTTTCTAGTCCGCATCTTCAATTGTGTGCTTGGATATCTCTGCCTAATTATCTCACCAACATCTAAAACTCAACTTAACCAAAACAGAACTCATTCATTCTCCTCTTAACCTCTCTATCAAGGGCACCACTATTCTTCAAGTCATCCAAATTCACACCTTTAGGATCATTCTCAATTCCTGATTCTTGCTTGCCCTCCATCCTAATTCAGGCCATCAGGTTATCCTGTGTGGACTATTTCAATAGCCTACAGATGAAATAGACTATAGTTAGCCTCTTTATCTCCATTTTCTCTCCTTTCCAGTCTTTCCTCTATACTTTTTTTTTTTAAATAAACCCTTACCTTCCATCTTGGAGTCAATACTGGGTATTGGCTCCAAGGCAGAAGAGTGGTAAGGGCTAGGCAATGGGGGTCAAGTGACTTGCCCAGGGTCACACAGCTGGGAAATGGCTGAGGCCAGATTTGAACATAGGACCTCCCATTTCTAGGCCTGGCTCTCAATCCACTGAGCTACCCAGCTGTCCCCTAACATTTGTTTTCTGATCCAAATTCTCTCCCTCCTCCCCTCTTTGAGATGACAAATAATTTGATATAGGTTATACTTGTGTTATCATGTAGTACATGTTTTCATATTCATCAGGTTGTAAAAGAAGGCACATACCACATATACAAGAACAAACTCATGAAGGAAATACAGTGAAACGTAGTATGCTTTGATCTGTAATCAGATTCTATCAGTTCCTCCTATGGTGGTAGATAGCCTTTTCTGTCAAGGGTCCCTTGGAGTTGTCTGTACTGCTGATAACAGCTTAGTCCTTCTCAGCTGATCATTGTACAACATTTCTGTTACTGGATATAGTGTTCTGGCTCTGCTCACTTCACTCTGCAGCAGTTCATAGAATTCTTTCCAGGTTTTTCTGAAATCATCCTGTTCGTCATTTCTTATGGCACAGTAGTATTGCATTCAACCTTATATCTCAACTTGTTCAGTCATTTCCCAATTGATGGATACCCCCCCAGTTTCCAATTCTTTGCCACCACAAAAAGAGCTGCTATAAACACTTTTGTGCAAATAGGACCTTTCCTTCTTCGATTATCTTTGGGATATATACCTAGAAGTGGTATTGCTGGGTCAAAGGGTACACAGTTTTATAGCCCTTTGGGAGTTGTTCCAAATTGTCCTCCAGAACGGTTGTATCAGTTCCCCAGTAGAGCAAAGATTCTTAACTTTTTTGTGTGTCGTGGACCTTTTTGGAAGTCTAGTGAAGCTAGCCAGACTCACTTTTGTTCTCAGAATAATGGCTTTACATGCATAAAATAAAACATCGAGGATCATAAAGGAAATTAAATATATCACAATACGGTTAGCAAAATATTTTCAAAATAAACATAGTGACCCAGATTAAGAACTTCTGTGTCTAGGGCAGCTAGGTGGCATAGTGGATAGAGTGCCAGGCATGAGTTGGAAAGTGTTGGGTTCAAATGTCCTAGCTGCATGACCTTGGGGAAGTCATTTAACCCCAATTGCCTAGCCCTTGCCACTCTTCTGTCTTAGAATTGATACCATGACAGAAGGTAAAGCAAACAGGATGACTTCAGAAAAATCTGGAAATTCATGAACTCAAGAAGTGAGCAGAACCAGGAGAACATTGGACACAGTGACAGCAGTATTGCTTGATGAATAACTACTTATTCTCAGCTATTCAGTGATCCAAGACAATCCCAGAGACATGATAAAAATGCTGCCTGCCCTCCAAGAAAGAACTGATGGAGTCTGAATGCAGATTGAAACATACTCTATTTCATTTTCTTCTTTTTTTCATTTGAGATCTCTTCCTCAAAATAACGAACGTAGGAAAATGTTCTACATGATTACACATATAAAATCCATATCAGTTTGCTTACTATTTCAGGGAGGGCAGGTCAGAAGAAGAGAGAGAATTTAGAGCTCAACACTGCATTATTTATTTATTTTAAACCCTCACCTTCCATCTTAGAATCAATACTGGGTATTGGTTCTAAGGCAGAGGAGTGGTAAGGGCTAGGCAATGAGAAGAAGTGGCTGAGGTCAGATTTGAACCTAGGACCTCCCATCTCTAGGCCTGGTTCTCAATCCACTAAGCTACCCAGCTGCCCCCCAGTTATTCCTCTTTTGAGCTTCTGGAGGGCAAGGAAGGTTTCATTTTAGTCTCTGCCTCGTTGATTGTGCTTGAATGATTGAACTGAATTGAATTAAGCAGCCACATCTAATTTGTTCTCCTTTCTTTCCCAGCAGCTGCCGTTCCCACTTCTCTCCCCACACCGGGTCACTACCACGTCCTCTACCGAGGCTGTGGGGAGACTCAGGTGGGCTGGCATGGGGAGACCTACTGCCTGGTTGGTGGGTACCGGGCTTACGGGGATGCTCCCGTGGCTTCCTCCGAGAAGACCGAAGCAGAGAAACCAGTTTCCAGTCGCGCTCCCAAGAGGCACCATGTTCTGGAAGAACCTGACAAAGAACTGGGGGGCACCAGCCCTAAAGTCATGCGGCGGTGGCACCGCGGGGGAAGGAGGCTGCCCACCCAGAAGCACTCGGGCCAGGCAACTTCATAGGGATGCCACTGAACCAGAGTTAACTCAGTACCTTTCCCTGCGGTGACTTCCCCCTTCCCACTGCGGACCAGTGGAACTAGAGCGCTGAGCCTGGACCACTGCTCACGCCTGTCCTCTGGCCAGAAGGCCCTCCCTCACGGACCCTGATCACAAATGGGAGCTGCTTGAGCCGAGGGCCTGCCTTGCCTCTACCAGGGCGGATGAGCTCTTCTGAAACCCTTGCTCCAAGGAGCCTGGCTCTCCTTTGCTCACTTCTCAGTGGAGGAGAAAGACACCAGCATCATCACTGGACTAGAAAGACTCGCACTGAGACACAAGAGCAAAGGGAGAAGAGATGGGGTGGGAGAACTAAGAGAAGACCCCAAGAGTTACCTTTTCCCCAGAGTCTCTGCCTGGGAAGCCCAAGGTCCAGGCTAAGGCTCCCAAAGGAGAAGGCGAGGGGTGGAGGGTCTCGACATCCCTGGCTCATGCCTTACGTGTGTTGGAGGCAGGAAGGAGAGAGCCAGCAAGGGCATAAGATTACAGCTGCTCAGATCACACCTGGAACAAAAGTCCTAGATGGGGGCTGATGGGCTCCATCAACACAGTTTCCAAGAACTGCTAGGGAACCTGTCCTGAGGGCATGGAAAGGGTAGAGAAAGAAAGGACCAGCCATTCTCAGCACCTTTCCCACAGCCTCCCTCTCCTTCTAGCCAAGGATTCCTCCTCAGAAAGGCTCAGAGGATGAGGTAGCCTTTGGGTCCTCCTTAGCCATAAGGACTAAAGAGCCAGGGAGTAAGAAGCCTGGGCAAGGGAGTGTCAATGCCCATCATCTCCCTTCTCTCATCTTCCCCTTCTCTCAGAACTCTTTTGGCCCCACATAAGTGGTACTCAATAAACGGTATTTTGTGAGCTGTGGGACTTTTGTTCTAACCAGCCTTGGCATCCAGACCACCCTCCACCCTCGAGGGACATTCCCACTGCAGAAAACAAACCTTTCTCCCTTAGTAGATAGTCTTAGAGAGGACTCTATAAGATCAATGAATCCATCCCCCTGTAGAATCCAACATGAGGACCTGTGGGTACCGCAGGAAAAGGCGGTCAGGTTGCCTCAACTTTTCAAGTCATTCCCCATGGCTCCCTTGGGTTGGTATGGGACAAGTGCTTCCTGGGCTAAGGGGCATGGATGGAATCGTAGCTTATTCTGGGGGTGTTGGAAATATTATTCTTTTATTTTTCCCAATCTGCAGCAATAGGAGGTCAAGGAGCTCTGGGAAAAATGGAGAGATGAAGTTGGGAGAGAGAACATGAACTTGTGGTCTGGGAAGTGAAGGATTTAGAAATGCTGTAGGAACCCTGACATACTGATGGAGCTATTTTCCTGGAGCTAGATGTGTAAACGGGGTAGCTTCCTGTCCCCGGAGAGTGAGGCTGGTGGTGATGAACTGACTCAGTATCCATAAGGACCTAAAGCTTTGCACATAATCCCTCACAGACTGATCATGCATGACTGAATGAGAGAAATGCTCCCCCAGCTTTGGACTCTCCAGTCTCCCCTCTTCCTATCCAAGTCTCCTTAGCTCAATGAGATTAATGACATCTCTAGTTGCTTCTCTCTGGCTGTTAAAATTCCAACACGGTGTCCAGCTTTCCGCAAGGCTAAAGTTCCCCTCAGCAGCACTCCACCCATTTCCAAAGATTAATAATGTCTTGGGGGTAGAGGAAGGGCACAAATACGGGCACCCAATGATAATGGCCCTCTCCCCTTTGCCAGTGAGTCTCCCCTTTCTCCAGGTTAAAACCTTCAGAGGCTTTAACAACAGGAACAGTAGCCAGCACCAAACTGATGGAAATACAAATGGGAGCAGAACGAGAGAGAAATATGGGGGATTTCATTTCCAAACTGCTGTTCGTAGAGACCGTACTCCTTCATATATTATGCAGATCTCTTTAAGTCTATCCCTCCACCACAATCTAGAAACATCAGGTGATGGATTTATAACTAAAAGGTGCCCCCCCTCATTTTTTCTGATGAGAAAATTGAGTCCCAGTGGTTAAATGAACTAACTGCTCAAGGTCATGAAGGTAGAGTTCTAATTCAGATTCCTTGACTCCAAATTCAGTATTTCCCCCACAGTAGTTTGTGCTGATGGTAATTTTCTGTGCAGGACTATAAGATCATAGATTTAGATGTAGAAGAGAACTTTAGAGGTCATTGAGTCCAACCCTCTCATTTTATTTATAAGGAAAGAAAGGAAGAAAACATTCATTAAATACTTACTATGCTAAGAGCTTTACAAATATCTCATTTGATCCTCACAACAACTCTAGGAGATGGGTGCTATTATTATCCCCATTTTATAGTTGAGGAAACTGAGTTGAGAGAAATTAGGTGACTCACTGAAGATTACTGAGCTAGCTAGTGTCTGAGATCAGATTTGACTTAGGTCTTCCTGATTCCAGGCTCCATGTAGCTTCTCTTTCCCAAGGAGATTAAGTCACTTGGTCAAGACCATATGGGTAGTAAGTAGAACTGCATTTGAACCCTGATCCTCTTGGCTACCATTCCTATGCCTTTTCCATCTCACAAATCTTGTAGTGTCTGTGGAGAAGGAAGAAGGAGAAGGCTGGTTACGAACAGGATCAGGTCCATCCAGCTAGTTAATAGGATGGATGATGGAATTGTTGGCACTATTTCCTACTCCTCTTCCTGTGCCCAGATTATTCTTATTTATCTTTCATATTTTTTTTAAACCTTACCTTCTGTCCTGGAGTCAATACTGTGTATTGGTTCCAAGGCACAAGAGTGGTAAGGGCTAGGCAATGGGGGTCAAGTGACAAGGGTCACTCAGCTGGGAAGTGTCTGAGGCCAGATTTGAACCTAGGACCTCCTGTCTCTAGGACTGGCTCTCAATCCACTGAGCTACCCAGCTGCCCCCTCTCATATTTCTTAAAATTCTTAAATTTGAGATAAAATTCTACTCATACATGCTTGGTGTCATAAATAGCATGCTGAACTTTGAGACAGAGGATCTTGGTTCAAATTCTCACTCTGCCATCTTCCTACCTACTATGTACCCAGCTTACCATGTGGGAAGGTCCTTAATTTTTCAACACCTCTTTTCTTCATGTGTAAAATTGTCACACCTGTCCCTCAGAGCAAAAGTGCTTTACAAACCATAAGGCACACAAAATATGAGCAATGTCTTTTCCTCAGACCTTGCTCTGACCTCACTCACAACTTTGGCTTCCCTATGTCTTAGCAGCATCCTAACTTCTATTTAAACCCTGATTTTGCTTAGGAAAAAGATGATTGAGTGGGGTAGAGAAGGAGGGATGAGTACTCTCTTTGAAGGCTTCCTTCCCTTGGAAAAAAAGATTAAATTTGGTCTACTTGGTCCTGGAGGAACAATGGAGAGAAGTTGCAGAGTACATATTGGATAGATATATGGAAAAGTGTAGCAATTAGGATTGCCCCAAAGTAGGAAATGAGTTTCCCATGCCAGGAGGTCTTCAAACAGTCAGTCAGCCAGTTAATAAACCCCTTCCCCACTTAACTTCAGCCTCAGGCTGCTCCCCCCATTCCCATTTTATTTCACTCCTCTCTCTATTCCTCAGTTTACCCCGATCTATCCAGATTTCAAATCCTGTTTTAGACACTTATACTAGTTGTTGACCCTGAACAAGTCATTTAATCGGTGTGCCTCAATTTTCTCATCTGTGAAAATGGGCATAATAATAGGATAAAATGAGATAACATAGTAGAGTGCTTTGCAAACCTTAAACTTGTTCCTATTATCTTCTATCTTTACTCAAACCTAATCCCCCTCCTTTTTTTTTTTAAACCTTACCTTCTGTCTTGGAATCAATAATGTGTATTGGTTCTAAGGCAGAAGAGTGGTAAGGGCTAGGCAATGGGGGTTAAGTGACTTACCCAAAATCACACAGCTAAGACATATCTGAGACCAGATTTGAACCTACGACCTCCCATCTCTAGGCTAACCCCCTCTTTTTAACCATGATCCAGTCTCCAAACTTAAGCTACACTTTAATCTGGGTAAACCCTGAACCCTACCTTATGGTGATTTTCCATGATTTCAGCTTTGCTTTGACTCTCCCATGATGTAAACTTCTCTAATTTCATGCTAGTCCCCTTATCTCCACTTCCCCTTACTTCATCGATGTCCTGACTCTCCCTTATCTTTACTTCCCCTTCTCTCATCTTCGTCCATTCTCCACCAACTCCTTTACCTTCGAACTTGACCTGATTCTTCTCCTACGCTTGAACTTGTTCCACTTCTCTTAACCCAGCAGCCCCCTTGCCTTAATGATATGACAACTCATTTGATCCTTAGCCTTAGCCTTAACTTGACCCCCAGTCCTTAACCTCAGATCTTCCTTATTGTCCTTCCTTACTGACCACCCTCAGAGCCACCCTGACCCACCCCCTTACCTTAGCCCTGTTTATGGAGCCTAATCTTGACAGCCTCTCACCTCTGGGTTTGAACCTCTCTAAAGCCAGACCTATACCCCTTATCTCTGTCACCTTACCTCAACGTCTCTTCATGTCAGTGGGTAGCCTCTTTAGAGTTCATGTTGATCTTGAAGGTTAAATAGGGGTAAAATAGGGGCAAAAAAATAGGTATGGCTTCTATCTGCCTTAGGCATGACAGAACATCTGGGAAGGAAGGCTATATTGGGAGTCTAGTAAATAATAGGGCATAGGAAAGGTCCTGGGAGGACTTCACATCTCAATGTAGAAGAGATCTTTTTGCTCCAGCTTTGTTCTTGTCTCTCAAACAGTGAAAGAAGAGCCATTGCCAATATCCATCCACCATATTTTCCCCAACAAGGTAAATCCAAAGCTGAGGCTTCTAGTTCTAATTAATCTGGGAATAGAGGGTTCCTCTTATTAAAAGCTTTCTGATTCTTGTCATCCAAGGGCAGGATTCAACATGTCCTCTGTTCTTTCCTCTATTTCCCCCATTCCTTCTGTAAAAGGACTTGGTCTTTCCCAAATTTAATCATAACAAAAGGGTTAGAGAAGACTCATGAGAAAGACTGGACCAGGGCAGGAGATTCCATTATGAGAAGTAGATGATTATCTTGAGTGGCACAAAAAAGAAGAAACACCAGAAGATGAAAAATGACAGGTCATACTTCCATGGGGCCTTAGTAAATTCAATGAGTGTAGGAGGCAGACTCAAAGAGGAACCTATGTAATGACCAGGGCAATTAGCAGCAGCAAGGGCCTGGAGAGAAAGAGCTTGAAGAAACCACTAAGAACTAGAAGCGAAGAAGAAGTGGCAGAGGCAACCAAGGACCAAGACTCTGGAAGTGAGGCTGCTTGGGCTCAAGGTATGTTGGGACAGACACTGCCCCATCAAGTGGCTTCTTTCTCCTCTTGATCTCTTCATGGGATCTTGGCGTCTTTTTACTCTGAGTGCAGGGGAAACTCTCTTGATCTTTAATTGTTTTAAAGGTTTACTTTTTTATGAACAGTAGGAACCATAAAATTTGCCAGTTAAGGTCTACTTTATGATCAAATGAGTAAAGCACTTAGCTCAGTGCATGGCACATAGTACGTGCTATATAGATATTGGCTATTTATTGTTGCAGTTGTGTTTGTGTGAGTCAAAAGGGCAGGGAATGATTCAGATAAAGAATAACAACATCATATGAGGATAATGGTTATAGAGCTTTATTGCTATTCATAGAATAATGAGAACAGATGTTACTAGGGAGTAGTATGGAGATGTGGCCCTCTGTTGCCCCATTATCCCATGGACAGCATGTGGATATAGTCAGATGTGCACTTTACTTGAATGAGGATCTGTAGCTACTCTGGGTTCAAGCTTCTAGACCTTGTAGACCAAGATCTAACTTGGCACTAAGAGAAGACTACTCTGTCACCAGTGAGACAAGACAATAGAGTGTCATGGACCACTGGAATGAGGATATTCTTTGAATCATCTAATAAAGAATGAGGAATGAGGGGATGGGAGTTAAGAAGCTTAATTCTAACTATGCCATGGCAAACAAGAGGATAGGGATTGGAATGGGGAGAACATTCAGTTTTTTATTTGTTTATTTATTTTTAATTTTATTTAGTCAATTTAGAACATTATTCCTTGGTTACAAGAATCATATTCTTTCCCTTCCTCCTCTCCCCCCACCCTTCTCATAGCCGATGTGCAATTCCATTGGGTATTACATGTGTCTTTGATCAGAACCTATTTCCATGCTGTTGATGTTTGCACTAGGATGACCATTTAGAGTCTACATCCCCAACCATATCCTCCTTGACCCATGTAATCAAGCAGTTGTTTTTCTTAGGTGTTTTGACTCCCACAGTGTTTCCTCTGAATGTGGATAGTGTTCTTTCTCATAGATCCCTATGGGTTGTTCAGGATCAGCATTGCCACTAATGGAGAAGTCCATTACATTCAATTGTACCACAGTGTATAGGTCTCTGTGTACAATGTTCTCCTGGTTCTGCTCCTTTCGCTCTGCATCACTTCCTGGAGGAGGTTGTTCCAGTTCCCATGGAATTCCTCCACTTTATTATTCCTTTGAGCACAATAGTATTCCATCACCAACATATACCACAATTTGTTCAGCCAGAACATCCAGTTTCTGACTTGGAGACAGACATCATAAAATATTTTGGTTGGGGCAGGGACTGAGGCTGGACCAGCCAAACTGGGTTTCATTGGACATTAGGAGGCATCTGAGGGAGAATTAACATCAGAGAAGAGTTAGAAACTGATCTAATGCTGGAGTGTTTTCTCAGAAATAATGACTTTGGCTGAGGGCTTAGAGCTGACAAAAGGATAAAGAGAATTATAGATCCTTCTCAGACTGAAGGAGAATGTTTACAATATTGGGAAATCCATCAAGGTAACAAGTCAATAGTAGGATGAGGACTCAATAGAAGTGGTTGAACATCCCTAACTGTTATACTACCACACAATTGCTACACTATCATCTTGGGACAGTCAAAAGAAGTGAGTTTAAATTTTGACATCATCTAGCCATAACCCTGGGATATGCATGCTACAGCTTCTTAGAGTCCCAGGTTCAATGAAAAGGTGGACACCAAAGGTAGATGAACAGCCCTGAGAAGAGCTCAACAAACTCTTACACCTGAGGTGCTAGTCCTTTCTAAACACCCCATACACCCAAAAATTGTCATAGAAGACAAACTAAACCAGGTAATAAACAGACTTCAAGCCCATTGGTAAATGAGTGGGGTTCTTTTCCCCAAGCACATGAAGACTTCTCCCAATGAAATGGGTGGATGAGAACAATTTCTTTTAGCAACCAGGAAGGCAGCTGAAGCAGATGCTGTGAAGCACTTAGAGCTTGGCTTAGACATTGAAAATGCCAAGAGCATCCACTCCATCCTGAGCCATCAACTCCAACCATCCTGACTTTTGTCTTGTCACTGGACTTTGATAACTCTAAAGAGAGAATGAGGCTGACAACTCTGACTCGCTTAAATCTAATTCACTCTCAAGTCAAGACATTACCTTTGTGATGTCATTGGTCCTCTTTGAAATGAAGGGCAAACAACTAGCCATTTGACCACTAGCAAATCATTCCACCACTATGAATCTATTTCCTCATCAGTAAAATGGATTTCACGACATTTGCACTTTTAAAGCTCTTCACCTTTCTAGGCTTCTCATATGTTACTCCCCTCCATATAGTATGTGATTTAGTGACACTGGCCTCATTACTGTTCTTTGTACACTCATCTCCTACTTCCATGCATTTTTCACTATCTCCGGGGCTTTGAATCCTCTTCCTTCTTAGTTCCATCTCTTGGTTCCTCTGGCTTCCTTGACATCCTAGCCAAAATCCCACCTTCTGCAAGAATACTTTCCTGATTCCCTTAATGCCAGTGTTTTCCCTCTGAGATTATTTCTAGTATTTTCTGCTTATATCTTGCTTGTATATAATTGTTAGATATTATCTATCTCATTAGACTGTGAGCGCCTTGAGAGCAAGGATTGTTTTTTGTCATTTTTTTATCCCCAGCACCTAGCAAAGTGTCTGCCATATATAGTAGGTCCTTAATAACTGTTAACTTGAGCTATACAAACTACCTCACAAGGTAGATGAAGGCAAATTGCTTTGTAAACCTTAAAAGAGTTATAAAATGTAGCAGGAAGAGGAATAATGCGTAACAAACTAGAAAGATAAGATAGGGTCCTGATGTGAAGTACTTTACATGACAAATAGTTTGTATTTTATCTTAGAATGAATGAATGAAGTCATTAGTCATTAGGCAGCTACTGATGTTCACTGAATAGGGGAATTACCA